>NW_015164700.1:468640-533984 GCF_001447785.1 Gekko japonicus
TCCCCACCCTCAGCTGATCTCTCCACCTCCTGTTTGTGGGTCTCTGCCTCCCTCTCTCCCACCGCCCCTTTCCTCCCTCCTGCCGGAGATGGCAGTGCACTGGCTAAGCCTGGTGCTTGCAGCCTTTGTAGTCTCCCCCTGCTGTCTCTATGCTTAAAAGTCTCCATGCCTTCCCTAGAGTAGAACAAAGTTTGAGTCCAGTGGCACCTTGGTGACATAAATGAGACCTTGTTGGGCCAGGCTATATGTGTCATAAAATGTAATGCCAGGTAGCGGAGATATAAACTTTATAAAGGACACAAACACAAAGGGTTTTTTTTTTACTTAAAATAAAAACATGCTTAAAACATTAGCACCCTTGCAATATTTTGTTTATTTAACAGTGTCTGATAACTGACACCTCTTGCTCTGAATTTTTACATCAAAATGTCTGTGCTGTTGCAATCTTGAGTATGCTGTTCAGGTGTGTCTCTGTAAGCTGCAAACCTACAATGACGCAGCAGCAGCGGCAGAACTGGAAGAAGCAGAAGACAGGCAGTTCCACTGAGGGCCTGATAGAAGCCCTCCGGGGGCCTGATCTGGCCCCCGGGCCGCATGTTTGACACCCATGCTCTATGACATTTTACCATGCTGAGGCCTCTCCCCTCCCCAAACCCCGCCCTCTCCTGGATCCACCCCCAAAGTCTCCAGGTATTTTCCAAACCAGACCTGGCAACCCTAGGTCCGTCAAATGGTCAGGGAAGATTTGAGGGGGCGTGGCAGATTAGGGAGAGGGTGTCACCCCAAGAGCCCCATGGTAGCTTCAGGCCTGTCTGTGGATTTAGAAGACGGTAACTCTGCTTAAATTATGTAAATGCTGTGACTGTAAGTAGCCTTGTGCTAGTCTCATTCTCAATCTTTTCTACTTCTACAGGGTTGTTGTAAAGAAAAAAGGGTCCACCTAATCCATGCTGATCACCTTGGAGGAATATAAATGTGAGGAATTAATGACATCACCCAAGAGGGTCCCCACTGTTCCCCTAAAGAGCTTCCCAGAGGGAGGGAGGTTATGGCTTCACAAAAGAGAAATGAGGTGGGAAAGCCCTGCTCAAAGTTCTTAGTTCCAGCTCAGTTGTGTTTTTTTTACTTTATTGAGAGGAGCCAAAAAAGGGGGGCAAAATCTACTCCCCTCTGTGTCTTCAGCAACTGCATGGATAATTCATGTGGTGCATAATATGTTAGTTTTAACCAGTGTGGGTTCCATAGGGCTGCCAGGTCCCCCGGGAGGGTGGAGGTTGCCCTGCTAAAAGGGTCCCCAATCCACCAGTCCGGAAAAGATTGGCAGGGGGAACCCCACCCCAAAGTGCCCAGTTCAGGCTGACGTGCCCGGAACGATGACGGCACAAAGTGGTGACATCATCGCGCCGGGCACGTCGCCAGCTGCTGCTCTAGCAATCAGCCTGAAAACTCTATGGTACCATAGAGTTTTAAGGCTGATTGCTAGAGCCTCAGCTAGCGACGTGCCCAACATGATGACGTCACTTCTGGGTGACGTTATTGTGCTGCGCACGTGCAAGGCGCGCACATGAATGTCCCAGGCAGGGACCAACTCTCCCCCACTATTAATAGTGACTTGGAAACCCTAGGGTTCCAAGTTTTGGGGGGCCCTGGACAGACAATGACCAGGGACACCCTTATATGAACTACTAGGTCCCCCTCATGCCTCCATGTCCTTCCATCCACCCACAGGCCTCCACTGACTGGGCATTCTTCCCCCTCCCACCACCTGCAACCACATTCATGACCTTTTCCAAACAGCACATTTGCTCTGCAGCTGCCTTGGCTCTCAGGACTGCCATCACTGCTCATAGTCCACATGCCCTTCCACATCCATGCTGGGAAGCTGGAAGCATGCATGGTGGAGTGCTTGCAAGCAAATGGACAGGGAAGGGCACACAGCCTGGTGACAGAAGAAGTGTTTGGGTGGGATGTCAGTGACAGTGGGCCGCACCAGAAGAACCTGAGGCCCTGGCAGCTGCCCCACCTCAAGGTATGCTGAGGCCGGCCCGGATTTTGACATCTCTTCTTCAAAGGTGGTGTTTTCATTACTAAACACTCTTTGAAAGCCAGCAGTGTTTTTTTAATGAAAAGGACTCTCTCCTTCATTAACCTACAAAAGTACAAGAAAAATGTCTTATTGAAAATGTTACACTTACATTTGGAAACCAATGCAAACAACACCATTATCAGTATAAGTTAACTTTTAACACAGAGGACAGAATATCTCCTCTACTCTCATAAATAAAGAACCAGGAAATAGGAACAAGACATTCCAACGTCAATGCATCCAGGGATAGGTGGAACTAATGGCTTCAGTCCATGGAAACAGCAGTAACCAGGGGTGGAGCAAAACAGCCATGGGCTTGTGCGAAACTAATCAGAGATATCTGCAGTACAACATTTCAGCAGCACACAACTGTTAAAAAGGAGAAAACTTTTCCACGTGGTAGGCTTCTTATCTGAATTCACCCTGTGTGTAAGTTTTCAACCAGGAGAAAATAGTCTGGTGTTGGGAAATAGCTCTTTTAAGGGTGCTAGTAGTCTGGTGGGAGAATTTGTTATGCATCCCCTGGTCAGGAAAAAAATGCCTTTTGTCTTTCATCAAAGCAAGGATGTCAATATGCTGTGAGGTAGTTGAGAGTTCCACGTGAGCTGACAGAGCAAAATTCCAAAGCTGGTCCACAGCTGTAATAATGTCATTGCCCTCGGAGCACTTTCAGGGGAATGTAGCTGAGACTACTAAACGTTTCCATTTCCTCTCTTGTTTTTTTGGACTGAATTATATTATTTCACAACACACTCCCTTTGCTTTGTACAGCAGAACCACTTCCACTGGACTTCCTGGTTGGTTGGTTTTTGTTACTGTCTCTCCCTCAATAGAGAGAGACCCATCTTAAAGCTACAATTTGAGGCAAGAATGGGACGCTTGCCAAACTGAGGCAAAAACAAGGCGACTTGTCTTCTGCACGTTCTTTAAGTGGTTCCTTCTATGGCCTTGAGCGAGTCTGGTATTCGCTGTCTCTGTCTCCCCCCCCCCAGATAAACTGTGAGCCCTTAAGCCAATTTTATCTTATCTGTTTATGCTGTGATAAGCACATTGAAACAGCTATAGAATTTAAGGGCTGCAGATCTTACTTCAGACGTGAGCTTCTTTTCCAATTCAGCTACTTTTATAGCTAGAGACTCTGGGACCTTGTACGTGCCAAGTCTGTGATCTTATCACTCATCTATGACTTAATATAACCGCCTCTGCCTACATGAACAATTAGTGCCAGAGTATCCCTTGTGGCGTGATCTGGTCCATGGGGTCGGGAAGAGTCGGACTCGAACAACAACAAAATCCCTTGTGGAGCTCTGACTGACACCCTTAAGTCTAAACTGCTGTGTCTGCAGGGCAAAGTTTGGACTTTGGAAGCAACGATACTGCATGGCCTGATAAGGAAGAATGTTTTTTCCTTAAGATTTGCATGTTATCACACCTTTTGTTTATTAGTTTGAAGCAGTAGCCACTTTATCAAATGATGAACATGTGCAAAAATTGACTATCATCATCCCAACTGTGCTTTTCTTGCGATGTAAGTATGAGATATATCAGAAAATATATAAATGGGGGGGGGACTGTTTGAGACCTTTTGTGTATTCTCTGAGCTGTATAAAACTGTAGATTGCATCCTCTGGAATATACTCTTAAGAGTACTTTAGAAGAGAAGAAGAAGAGGAGATTGGATTTATACCCCGCCTCTTCCCTACCCAAAGGAGGCTCAGAGCGGCTTACAAACTCCTTTCCCTTCCCCTCCCCACAACAGACACCCTGTGAGGTAGGTGGGGCTGGGAGAGCTCTGACAGAAACTGCTCTTTTTCAAGAACAGCTCTTATCAGAACCATGGCTTGCCCAAGGTCATCCAGCCAGGTGCAAGTGGAGGAGTGGGGAATCAAACCCGGTTCTCCCAGATTAGAGTCCGGGCACTTAACCACTACACCAAACTGGCTAAGGATCATCTTAATCCTTTCTATTGATCCTGATAACCAGCAGCTTCTTTCAGAGAGAGAGAGATCTAACAATGTCTAATTTGTTGCACAGTGCAATAGGAGCCTAGAAAGATTTTTTAAAAAATAATAATTCGACACTGCCAACATATTACATCCCACCAAAGTGATTCAGATGCCTCTGAATTGCTTAAATCAGAGCCATGTGGAGGTGGGAAATAGAAAGGTCACCAAGTTGAAATGTGGAAATGTGATATTCACAAAATACTCTGAATAAAAGACATGCATTATTGATTGCAAGGACTAATATTTCATCAAGCTGGTAATATGAGAAAATGAAGACTATGCCAACATTTAGAAGACACAAAAGATAGATCTTTATGATGCTGTAAAACTGTTGAGGTTTCAGAACAACAAAAGTGTGGAGATTGTTAAGAAGCTCATCAGAAATGTATTACTGTTTAGAAAAACAAAAGACTTGCTCCAGTTATCTTGTAGGTGCAAAAAAAAACAACAACAAAAGAATCTCAAATAGCCACAAAAGCAATGCTCTGGCTTAAATACATTCATTTTAACACTTCACACAACATGTCCTCAACTCTGAATAAAAGTAAATATGTTCCATTATTTGAATGGGTCAGGAGGACTAACCTTAAATATATCTCCTAAAATGCAAAGGAAGTTTGTCAGATTGGCCTCAACAGGAACTTTGGCTTGTGACAAACATATCTCGCAGGTTTCAGGTGTGACAAATCTGAGGTCATGATGGCAGGCCAAATACCTGTGTCGGCAATCAGGACGGCAGAGGGTTGCCAATCTCCTGAGCACGTAAAGATTTTGATTCACTGAAGAGGGAAGAATGTTTGGTGTCAAGTTAACGGATTACAATTGTTGATGTGTCAACTAATGTTCTTCACGCAGCACACTTAGATAAAATGGTCATGTACAGGGGTCATTTCGTAGAAAAAGAGCTACGGGAACTCATTAGCATAACTCATTAGCATATGCCACACACCCTGACATCAGGGGCCTGGCGGTGGACCTGCAAGGCCAGCGGGAGTGCAAGGAAGCCCCGCCAAGGCCCTCCCTGGCCCCAGGCAGGCAGGGGTGGGGAGAGGCGGGGAGGAAGCAACTTACCCTCCCTCTTCTCCTGCCTCCTCCTGGCTGAATGAGGGCTGGAAGCAGGGCGGCCGGAAGCAGGGGGCGGGGCTTCGTCATGTGCCCCGCCCCCTGCACCTCACCCGGGGGAACTGTGTTCCCCCGCGTTCCCCCCGAAATGACCTCTGGTCATGTAAAAGGAGAGTGTATGCAAATTCCGTTAAGTGTGGATGCGTACATCTTGACTACTTGTTGATGAAATACTACTCACTGCAACACAGCAGTCTAAATATATATTTTCATTATACATCACGGCTGTTTTCTTCATTGTTTGCATCCTGCCCGTGATCCCTCTGCTGTTTCTACAATCTCCAGGTGGTGGCTGGAGACCTCTCGTTATGATAGCTGATATCCAGGTGACAGATAATCAGTTCACCTGAAGAAAATGGCTGCTTTGGAAGGTGGATTCTATGGCATTATACCCTGCTGAAGTCGTTCCCCTCCCCAAAGCCTAACCTCTCCAGGTTCCACCCTCAAAATCTTCAGGTATTTTCCAACCCAGAGCTGTCAACCCTAATGAGGCATGAAACTGAGGTCCCGGTCACACGGAGGGGTTTGGCCCGGGATAGGGACGTATCGGGGGTGCAGCAAACAGGCGCGATCTCACCGCAACATCTGGGAAGCGGCGCGCACCAGTCCTTGATCCGTCCCTACCCCCGAAAACCCGCTGCAAAAAAGAACCACCGACAGAGGTGGTCTTACCTGAAAGGCCGCGACAAGTGCGGCCATAGGATTGCCGGCGCATCCTTCTGCCAGCCCATCCCTGGCTCCTGGCTGAACTGCGCATGCACATGCATGCGCAGCCGGCTGCCTTGGTCTCCTGACTGTGGCTTCCTCCCCGGCATCAGATTGTGCCGGGGAGCAACGGCGCCGCGGTTCAGGGGATCCGTGTGATCCCGCCGCCGCGTGTCTATTTTGGTGTGGCTTCCAAAAGCCGCACTTAGGCCGTGCATCCCCCCCCCCTCCTGTGTGGCAGGGGCCTGAGTGTTCTTAATAACACAGGCAAACAAGTAAAACTTCCCTAGAAATAAAATCAGTAGTCAGAAAAGCCAGAACATTAATCAGTTCGCTGATGAATGAGCATCTGTAGGTAAGAAAAAAGAAAGAAATACTGCTTTACTGGCAGTAAAAAAGATGCATTCCTGGTAACAGAGCCTGATAAAAAAAAAAGTACACTGGTCACAGAAACTGATCAAGTAGAAACTGAACAGGCACTTTCACTTTCCTTCAGATCTCAAACTATGGTATGGAAGGCACATAAATGTTTGGGACAGGGTTTAACATTGCCTGTCCATACTTATCTCTTTAGTACTCTGATCAACCAAACACAGATCAGACACATGTTTGGCTAGCATTGTTGATCCACTGGGGGGGGGGGGCAGCCAAAATGCTGAATTCAAAAGGATGCTGGCCATTTTGTGATTTGGACAGTAACAAAAATGGGGTGGGGGTGGGGTGGGGTTTGTAACAAAAATAGTCTTCACCAATTTTCTCTATACTTAAAGAAGTAAATAGATAGTGATGCCAGGATCAGCCCTTAGATGTATATTTTTGCAGATATCTTTTTGCAGTCAATGGCAGCTGTCTCTCAGGTACAACACACACACATTTTTTTGTAGCACACACACTGCACATGGACACCTGTGATCCATTGACATTGGCTATACTTTGCTTAAATGCAATTTAAACTTTGCTTATAGTCAAAATTTGGTTACATTCAATTGATAGAGAAACTGGCCCTGTGCTGAATCAACCACAGCACATTTTACCACTCTGGGTAACACAGTCCTAAGCAATGTTCCCCCTAAGCCATGGAGTCTTGTGAGCAAAAATTCTACTTTCTGAGCTACTGGCATTAAAGTTCTGAGTGAGCGATTTGGCTACTGCATAAATTAGTTTGCTCTGGAGCCCTCCTTCCTGAGCTAAGGCAAAAGTCTGTGAGCCGGAGGCTAAAAAACTGTGAGCTACCTCACACTAACTCAGCTTAGAAGGAACACTGGTCCTAAACTAAATCCCAACCTCAGCTGCAGGAAGCCACTAGGGAGGCTAGAAGAACTAGAAGTGTTGGGAAAATTAGACCCCCATCAGCCAAGAGCTATAGACTTCTGCCCTTGCTTTTCAGACCATTTCTTCATATACACCCTCTCCCCCTTAATATCCAGCATGGAGAACCTTACTGATGAATCCCAAAGCTATCTCACTGTTTTGAGACTTATCAGTCAGTCCTAATTGTAACCGCTTGGATTTTTTTTTAAATGGGCCAACATGACTGCCAGCATTTTTCCTATAGAGGATAGGATTGCACAGGACTGCAGCCCTAGGGCCACATTCAGTGACACACAAAGTGCCCCTGAACAGGATCCACAGCTTTTTGCAACTTGAAGGGGGGGGGCTGAATTGCTGGGTGATGAGGATTTTCGCATTCCTCCTGTGCCTGTATCTGATTTAAATCGTTCTCTCCCCCCCCCCCAATCCTCATCCCCATAGGGCAAACAATTTCAGGGGAGATATAAACTGAGAAAACAGCCTATGAAAAAGGGCTAAGCCCCTCCTCCTCACACGGACTTCTCACCTTAAAAAGTCCAAGAAAGCCTGATCGTGAATCTCACATGTATCATTTCGCTTGGCCTTAAATCATCTTTAATCCAGGGTTTCGCAAGCATAGCCTGGCTGAAATAACTTTTGCATATCACAATACCCATCCAGGGAGCTCTTCCCTAATTAATGATAGGCTTAGATCCAATGGAGGAATTCTGTGAATGAAGAGGTCTCTCTTCTGCAGCAGAACTCTTGACTCCCCTCTTATCCTGTTCCTGGCACATCCCTTGTCCCCCAGAAGGAGCATTTCAAGGGGCATTTGGGGCTTAAGCAAAAGAAGATGGTGAGGGAATTCAAACTTTGTGCATGGAAATCCCTCTGCGGAAATGACCAGTAGATCCAAGCCACAGCAGGTCCATAGCCACGAGGGGTGGGGGTGGGGCTGATGAGGGCAATGCCACCCACAAAGCCTAAATCAGAGGAAGCCGGCCTCTGCCACAAAGAAGAGAGAAGAAGAAGAGATTGGATTTATACCCCGCCCTTCACCACCCAAAGGTGTCTCAGAGCAACTTACAAACTCCTTCCCCTTCACCTCCCCACAACAGACACCCTGTGAGGTAAATGTGGCTGAGAGAGCTCTGACAGAGACTGCTCTTTTTCAAGAACAGAAGAGATTGGATTTATACCCCGCCCTTCACCACCCAAAGGTGTCTCAGAGCAGTTTACAAACTCCTTTCCCTTCCCCTCCCCACAACAGACACCCTGTGAGGTAGGTGGGGCTGAGAGAGCTCTGACAGAAACTGCTCTTTTTCAAGAACAGCTCTTATCAGAACCACGGCTTGCCCAAGGTCATCCAGCCAGGTGCAAGTGGAGGAGTGGGGAATCAAACATGGTTCTCCCAGATTAGAGTCCGCGCACTTAACCACTACACCAAAATGCCGAACAGCAGCACAGCAGATCTTTTTGCTTGACATGCAGGGCCAATTCTCCCCAAGCAGCTGAACATAAGAACATAAGAACATAAGAGACCCCAGTGTTGGCTCAGGCCAAAGGCCCATCCAATCCAACACTCTGTATCACACAGTGGCCAGAAATACCAGTGCCATCAGGAGGTCCACCAGTGGGGCCAGGACATTAGAAGCCCTCCCACTGTTGACCCCCCCCAGTACGTCCCAGGTATGCTGGCAGCCTGGGGATAATGGAGAAGGCAAGAGGCATGGCTTATGTCCATCGTTGCTTTCTGTCCCCCATGCAGCCATCTGTCAGATCCAAAGCGAGTCCCTGAGTTGCCGCCGGCATTGCTGCAGTGGCCTTGCTCCCAGTGTGTCTGGCTACAGACAATGTGCCTGGCCAACAAAAAACAAAAAAAAAAAAAGGAGAGGAAAGGAGAGTCCAGTGTTCCCTCTAAGCTGAGTTAGTGTGAGCTAGCTTTTTAGCCTCCGGCTCACACATTTTCACCTCAGCTCAGGAAGGGATGGCTCCAGAGCAAACTGAGTAATGCAGAAGCCAAATCGCTCGCTCACAACTTTAAGGCCAGTCGCTCATAAAGTAGAATTTTTGCTCACAAGACTCCACAGCTTAGAGGGAACATTGACTGGGAGACCCTCCTTGTCTCCTCCCAGGCCTACTCCCATCAGGGAAGAACTGAAAGGATTCTTGGGACGTTGCTTTTGTACTAGCCAAGCTACCTTTCTCAGCGATGCACATCTTCCAGCCGTTTAGGCCAACACCAATGTTCCCTCTAAGCTGTGGAGTCTTGTGAGCAAAAATTTCACTTGGTGAGCTACTGGCATTAAACTTGTGAGTTGAGTGATTTGGCTGCTGCACGGATTAGTTTGCTCTAGAGCCCTCCTTCCTGAGCTAAGACAAAAATGTGTGAGCTGGAGGTTAAAGAACTGTGAGCTAGCTCGCACTAACTCAGCTTAGAGGGAACACTGGCCAACACAGCGGCACTTTCCCGATGCTGTGATTCCCCAGAGCACCACCTCGCCTCTTGTCTCTTCCCCCTCCTCCGGTTGCCAGCTCCAGCTGCTTTTGCCTGCCTGCTTCCCTGCCTGCCTGCCTTCCTTCCTCCTCCTCCCCTGAGCAGCTGGGCTGCTGACTCAGCCAGAGGGAAGACTCAAAGGGCACCGAGCGGCCCTGCCTCACAGCAGCAGCCCCCTCGGCTCTTCTTCTAGGATGTTGACAGAAGAGTGGCCGCTGCCTTCAGAGCGACTCCTGGCTGGGCCCTTCTGGCCCTGAAATTGGGGGGCGGTGGGGGGGATAGGGGAGGAGACTTCCCTGTCAGCGCCAGAAACAAAGCACAGTCTAAGTTCCTCTCTGGAAGGAGCAGCAGTCAGCATGACAGCAATAGCAGTGCAGGTAATTGGGGGGGCCAGTGTGGAGCCAGGAGCGGCTGTCTGGGGGAGATTCTCTGTTGTTCGGGGAGCGAGAGGTGGAGTGTTGTTGGGAATCCCGCAGGCTGGGAGTTGTGGTCCTTTGTTCTTCCATCGTAAGCAGCCTGTACATGTTTACTGTTCGCCCTGCAGGCAGAGCGGCTCCTCGCAGCCAGCAAATCTGACTTCTCCCCACCTGTTGCTCTTTGTATTTTTTCTCCCCCTTTTTTAAAAAAAGAAGAAGAAGAGTTCTTCCAAATGCAAACGTTAAATCCTTGTCGCTTTTCTTTCAAGCAGGCTTCCCATATCTGGACATACGATCGGGGATAAAAATAATGGCAAGCAGAAAGAGGCCCTCTCTTTTGCAAGTGTAAATTGTTTCCCTTCTTAGACATCAGCGTTTGGTTGCCTGATTTCTTCGGTTTTACTTAAATCCGCACACTGGAGATAAGAATCGAGCTTTCAATAATTATCTGGAGAACAAACGGATATTTTTTTGAAACAGAGGATACAGTTGAGAAGTTTTTCAGGATTTGGGGAGGGGGGGGAATACACTAATGCCTGCAAAAAAAAAAAGCTTTTGCTCCACTCTGTCACTGTGTGGATGTTGTCAACAAAGAATTCAGCCTGTTTTCCTCTCTGTCTTGGAATGCAGTGAGTTGTTTACAAAGATCAGGCAAAGATCTGATTCCTGGCATGCTGTTAGTGATGTTTCAGCAGAACTGGCTCTCACTCTCGCACTCCTCTTGCTTTCTGTCTCTGGTTCTTGGAAGGGTTTTGTACAAAAACTTTGTGTTTAAAAAATGCAATGTATTGCAGGCGTTCCGGTCAAGAGAAGAGGAAATATAGGATGGTGGACAAGAAAGACAAGCTCAGAATGAACAGTTAGCCTGCAAAGTGAGAAATGGAAATAGCATGGCATCGTTTCAGGGACTTCCAACAAAGTCATATGTTTCTTTATGATATATTTAATAATTATGTAGCACTTCAGAATCTTGCATTTGTTAGTACAAGGATATCTAGAGTGCTTTGAAAAGTACAATATATTAATGCTAAACACTGCATTATTGAATGTTATGCATAAGATTCTGTTGGAAGTCTCTCAAACGACACCTTGCTATTTCCACTCCACAGTAGATTAGTTCTCAACCTGAGTTCATTGAGAGCATATTTTTCTTGTCTCATTCTGTTTTCCCTCTTTTCTAGACTGCATATCTCCACACAAAAAACCCCTGTAAAGTAGCCCACAAAAAAACCCCTGTAAAGTAGCCCAGTATTTATTACTTCAGTTAAAGGGCCAAGGTTGAGAAATAGGGGCTTACCCAAAGCCATGTAATAAACTCATAATTGAGTTGCATTTTGGACTGTGGGCTTCACAGTTCAGTCACTGCTCTATGGTATTATCTATACCTGTGTGTGTGTCAGCGTTGTATTGTCAGCAGAATTGCTTAACTGAATTTAGACTGACTTTCTCCCTTGTGGCCTGTCAACACGTTCATTTAAGTATCATCAACTATTGTGTGTTTAATTCCTAATTATCCACAGAAACACTAGGAGGTAGTAATTCTTACCCCATTGGGCCAGTTTGCCTCCCCAAATTGGCATGGGTGTGTGACTGAAGCACTGCTGGGCTGGTTTATGCTGATGTGTGGAGAAAGTGGTTCAAGGATGTGTCAAGAGGTCCCTGGTTCAAATTGTAGCTCCTGTTTACCCTCTGTCTACCTTCTGTCTTTTGGCCTTTAGCTTCCTCATCTGTATCATGGGCACAATACCAGCATACTTTATAATGCAGTTGTGAGGATTACTGAACTATTGTATAAGAAGTGTTTCAAGCATTTAGGAATACATTTATTGTACAATTATGTGGTAAACATGGGCCGAGTCATAAATTGTGAGAAAGCATCCTACAGCAGCTATTTAGCCACAATAATTCAGAGGTTCACTGTATTCATCATTTTTGTTTTAATTAACCCATACTAAGGGATAGTTCACATAGGCTCTTGGTATTAACACCATACACATGCTGGGATTCATGAATTAGTCCATTGCTCCTAAACGCCTGCATGTACACACATATCCCATTGCACATAGAAAGCCACAAAGTACCCAGGGTGTGTTTATGTATACACCACAAACAGTATTGTTTCCTTGAATGGCTGATGGAACATATATATAGACAGGGCTTTTTTGGTAGAAAAAGCCGAGCAGGAACTCATTAGCATAATAGGCCACACCCAACAGTAGAAACTCATTAGCATATTAGACCACACCCCGATAACACATTGCATTAGCATATTAGGCCACACCCACCTTTTGCTTCTTATTCTATTTACTTTGTTTATTGTCAAAACCCATGGCTTTTTTTGTAGCAGGAACTTCTTTGCATGTTAGGCCACACACCCTAATGTAGCCAATCCTAATGAGTTTCTGCCATTGGGTGTGGCCTATTATGCTAATGAGTTCCTGCTGGGCGTGGCCAACGTGGGAACCAGCCGGAACGCCATTCCTGTGCGTTCCTGCCCCAAAATAGCCCTGTATATAGAACATGAACACTTAAGAGGAATGTGTATGCAAGCTTAAGACCTCCTCCCACAGTTGTTTGCATGTACAGCTTGTGTACCATGGACCTCGCAATTGTTTTATTAGTTACTTCTGAGTCCATCACCATGTATTTGAAAACCACATAAATCTTTGGTAGGCCAAAGCACAGGTGTCCAATTTGTGCTTTCAGATGCTCTAGACACGTGGTGGTGGTGCAACCACAACGTGGCTGGTGCAGGAGGAGGAGCCAACCACAAAATGTCAAGGAGCAAGGTTGTGCATGACTCTCATAGTAGTGGCTCTTCAACACTGAAGGCAGAAGCTCTGTTTAAGAGGATGCCTTTTTGTCTGCACAGCCAGTGAGAAGCACCGCTGTGCACAGGCTTCACCTGGCCCTGCTCACTTTCTATAGAGACACGTGGCAGGCACCATACTTGGGGACCCCTGTCCCAGATTCTAATCATGGAGCTGGCCGTATAGTCCAATACATAACTGCGAGGAGGTCAGGCTCATAAGGAAGTCAAAGGGCTTCATAGTACTGGATCTCTCGGGCAGCATGAAGTAATTCTGTGGATGCAGGCTGAGAAACGTGCATCCCAAAGATTCCCCTCAAGACAGAAGGCAGATTGAGAATGGTCTGTTGCCTTTCTGGAATATGTGCAAGTTAGCCGGCCGTTCTCTATTCATTATCACTTTAGTGCTAGGATCCAGATCCTCCTGAATTTCTGCAGGTGGAAGAATGAGAAGGGCACTACAGACCCCTTACTTACACGGCTTTTTGTCTGCAAGGTTCCCCCCCTCCACCCGCACACACACAACCCCCAGTAATGCTTATATGGGAATCACAGTGGGCTGCTGGGAAGAGGGGAAACATTCTGTTTCCATCAGAATGTTGATAGGTTTCCAGCCCAATAGCATACAGGCTACTATGAGGAGGAGGAAATACTGGGATACTTCCCCAATGCCAAGACAGTCAGGGGTCATTTCCTGCAGGGGCGCACAGGAGCGGAGCTCCGGCAGTAAAGAGCCCAGGGGGCGGGCACATGCAACAAGCCTCGAACCCTGCTCCCAGCAGCCCTCAGTCAGAGCAAGAAGCAGCCAGGTAAGTTGCAGAGCCCCCCCTGGTCCAAAACAGTCCAGTGGCACCTTTAAGACCGTTTTATTCAGGTACAAGCTCTCCCTCCTCTGCGAGGACAGATCAGCACGTTTCCCCCACCCCCAATAGCTAGCAATCCAAAACAGTCCAGTGGCACCTTTAAGACCAAGTTTTATTCAGGTACAAGCTCTCCCTCCTCTGCGAGGACAGATCAGCACGTTTCCCCCACCCCCAATAGCTAGCAATCCAAAACAGTCAAGTGGCACCTTTAAGACCAAGTTTTATTCAGGTACAAGCTCTCCCTCCTCTGTGAGGGCAGATCTGCGCGTTTCCCCCCCCCCCCATAGTTAGCAATCCAAAATAGTCCAGTGGAGCCTGAGAGGTGGGTGTTGCCTTCTGACACACTTCCGGTGATGTCAGGGGTGTGTGGCATATGCAAATGAGTTATGCTAATGAGCTGTGCTAATGAGCTCCTCCGCCTCTTTTTCTACGAAATGACCCCTGAAGATAGTTGACATTTGTTCTGCTTGTTATCCAGTATACCCTGAATGTGAAGCAAGTACAAAAGTGGGATATTTTACCTGTCTTATTTGAGGGCACGAACTCTCCCTTATAACTGCAACAAGTGATCCTACAGAGAGCCAGCAAAGACAAGACAGGATGTATGGTTATGGAGTTCCAGTCTAGCCTTAGATTAGAGTGGAGGGGTTGTGGTTGCATTCAGAAACACAAAAAAATCTGGACACACACGACTAAAACAGATAAACAAATATAAAGCCAACAGTCGTGATAGTCTGACCCGCAATCAACAGTCATAAGACATAAAGAATGCTGTACATGTATTGTGCTCTGAAGCATTACAATATGATACACAACTTAATAGAATTTATAAACCAAGGTACAACGTCGTCTCCGGATTATTTACCAACATTTCAAAAAATGAATCTTCTTCAGGAGATATTATAGAGGTGCCAAAGCTCTCATTTTCATAAAAGTTAGACAACAAGTCTTAAGCATACAATTCAGATACGACGCTGATCTCAATTAACACACAGTTTTTTTCTGGATCCTGGGCGTGTTAATTGAGATCAGCATCCTATCTGAATTGTATGCTTAAGACTTGTTGTCTAACTTTTATGAAAATGAGAGCTTTGGCACCTCTATAATATCTCCTGAAGAAGATTCATTTTTTGAAATGTTGGTAAATAATCCGGAGACGACGTTGTACCTTGGTTTATAAATTCTATTAAGTTGTGTATCATATTGTAATGCTTCAGAGCACAATACATGTACAGCATTCTTTATGTCTTATGACTGTTGATTGCGGGTCAGACTATCATGACTGTTGGCTTTATATTTGTTTATCTGCATTCAGAAACACTACACATGTATTGGACTTCTGCATACATGTCTGTGCCTGCTAGATAAGAACTGTGATTAATTGCATCAGAAAAATATGATGTCTCATTGCTACTCTGAGTAGCTGTGAGCCAGGGCACTGCACACAAAACCCTAAAGAAGGATGTAACATTAAAGTACAGCACAACGCTTGTGTTCAATCCAATAGCCGGATTCAAATGTTTAAGCATCCTTTTCCCTCTTACTGTATGGCCCTTTTCAGGAAACCTGGGACCTCACTGAAATGTTTAGCGCTCCCTCCCACTTGGCCACCTTGGTAGCACAAATATATATAGATAAATATATCATTAAAAACAGGAAAAAGATACAACATGAAGAGGTTCAGATCGATGTTCACCAAGTATTAAGGCCTCACCCCAAAGTCTTATGGGGCAGGTGACCTTACCAGTCAAAGTCATGTAATTTCTGTAGAGATGATGCTGGTGAGCATTGTCCATGGCACAGTGTCCAGAGAGATAGAGTTCCCTGGTGAAGAGCAGAGGATGAAGAGCATCGCCTCTAGTAGGTGACAGAAAATGAGACTGGTTGGCAGACAGGAGCTCTTGCAGGGTGGCTTTCTGACTTCCAGTCTTCTGCTAGGCTTGATCATCAGACTTTCATAAAGCAGCAACCCACTTACATCTAAAAGGAAATCGCCTTTTCCATTTCTAGAACGGGTACTCCTTTATTCCTTCCACCAGATGGGGTCAGAGTAATCAGAGCCAGCATGTGACAGCAGGAGGGTGTCACAGTCATAATTTTTAGCTGTATCAGTTACACAGACATTTTTATAAAGCAAATAATGTGCCTCCCCTCAGGTATGCAAATCAGACGATTGCCTTTACAAACTCTTATCTTCCAGTTTGCCTGCTGTGCCATTTTCCGCCACTCAGTGGCTGCTTTCTTTTCTTTCTTTTGTTAAGCGTTATGTGCTTTACTTTATTTTAGAACCCTGTCCAGCCCCATAGCTAGGGAATTTTTGGGGAGGGGGCCTCAGGGGGCCTGCCAGCTAATGAAATGAAAGTACAATGCAGGGGGTAAGTTGGAGCATTTGGGGGCAGCCCGGGAGGGAGGGGGCCCAGAAGAAACACTAGGGGGCCAGGCCCCGTGGGGCCCCTTGTTAGTTACGGGCCATAGAACACCGCAGAACAGATACCACAATTCCAAAGCAAAAAACAAAACAAAAAAACCTGTCTTATTTGGAGAAAGTTGTAGCCTTTGCCAATATTCTCGTGTCATTTAGAAATGTTAAAAATTTACCACTTTAATGCTTCTTTCCCCCCTTTCTCATGCTGGGACTCTCAAAAATGTATATAAACTTTAAAGTGTATTTAACTGATTCCAAAGATCATTACTGGGTTTTAAAAAAAATATCCTTCTCTAATCAGCCTCAGCGATTATCGCCATCTGTTTGATAGCCATGATTTAAATGAAATGTTGAAGGCATATTTTAACATTCTTTTCTTTTGGGAACTTCTCTTTAAGGCGCAACAATTATTTGCTCACAGAAGACCGAAGAGAGCATTCTTTGAGACGGTCATAAGGAGCCTGATTATCCTCTGTGTTGCAATAGCAATAGTCCTGTCATCCATTTCCGTGTGTGATGGTCACTGGCTATTTGCCAAAGGAAAACTCTTTGGATTGTGGCACCTCTGTGCCATTGGGAACAATAGTGTCCTGAAATGTACCACCAGTCTTACAATGGCCAACATCAGTGGGCTCAATGTTGGAATGAGTCTTGCAAGAAGTATGGTGTCTTTTGCTGTTGTGGTAGCAATCTTTGGCCTGGAACTCCTCATGGTCTCTCAAGTGTGCGAAGACATCGGCTCAAGAAAGAAGTGGTCAATGGGATCGCTCCTCATTCTTCTCTCGTTTCTGCTGTCACTCAGTGGAATTTTGAGCTTCTTGATCCTTCTAAGAGACTACATCAACTTCATGGGCTTTACATTAACCTACTGGTGCGAGTTCACTGCCACCTTCCTTTTCTTCCTCAATGGGATCAGTGGACTTCACCTTAACACCATAACATTTCCTCAGAACAGGATGAGAAAAAAATAAGAACGCTGGATGTCAGTTCCACTATGTGCAGTATGTCAGGACTCTGTGATGCTCAAAAAAGACACCAGAGGTCTTAGAGCATACACCAAACATTTTGCAACTGTATTCCACTTTCAGAGGATGTGTCCAAGATCAATTGATAATGGATGTTTGACTTTGGGAAGTTGGATATTAAGACCAGCAGGATTTTTAAAAATAATGTGTCAATGGTAATGGAATAACAAATGATTGATTTACATAATTCAGTCCCAATCCAGCTGTGGTAAACCATGACTAGCAGTACAAATCTATGCAGTTACTCTGGCTAATGAACTTAAACTACAGTACTCCTGCACAGGGTTCTACTCTTGTCCTGTTGAAAATAATGTGATGCTAGTTATGATTAATAAATATCTTTACTTTCAATGAGACTTAAGTAACAACTAACTTCAGATGTTTACACAAATTCAGTATAGCATTAGAATAAGACAAACACTGTGTAAATTTGTTTTAATCTTTTGCTAAATCTTGGTTTGTCAGTTCCTGCATTGCTATAATTAGGACTGGAAGAAACATTTATGCAAGGCAGAATACTGGATAATACCAGGGCTATTTTGGGGCAAGAACGCACAGGAACAGAGTTCTGGCTGGCTTCAGAGTTGGCCATGCCCACTACAGCCAAAACCTCTGCATGTGTGGCTACAGAGGAAAGGCCTGGAGACCGACCCCCACCTGGCAACTCCGAGGCGGGTGGGCCAGGGGGGCCCTGGAAGGATTGGGGAGGCATTTAAATGCCTCCCCGTGCCTTCCCCAACCTGTCCAAGGGCCGGCTTGCCCGGGCTTCCCGCAGCCACAGGGCGCCCGGGCAAGCCAAGGGAAGGCATGGGGTTGTGGCCTAATATGCTAATGAGCTGTGCTGTCAGGGGTGTGACCTGATATGCTAATGAGTTTCTGCTGTTGGGTGTGGCCTATTATGCTAATACGTTCCTGCTGGGCTTTTTCTACAAAAAACCCCCTGGATAATACAAAGTGGATCATCAGCTTCTGATAAACCTAGATATTTTACATTTTACCATGGCCTACCTAGGTTAAACCATTAGTTGAGCTTTGCTCCTCATCAGTTCCTTCATGACAGCATATAAACTTCATATACAATACCAACACTTTATCAAACTAGTGATAACATTTTATTGTATACTATATGGGGTATCGTATAAATCTTTGGGGACAGCTAAGTCTCTCACAGTGGTAATGTTATTCTGCTTAATACGGAGATGGTCTCATCTCCCACCATCTTCTGTAGCTCGTTGATGATCATCTACCACTGCATGGGCTAACGTCTTCTCAGCCCTTTTCAGCTGTATCCCAGCCCTCTCCCACTTTTTACCTGAAATTTCTTCCTTCAGCATAATTATTGCTTCTGTTTTCTTCCAGGGCAGTAGCATGCAAACAGGACGGTATTTTAAAAATGAACCAGAGAAAAAGGCATCATGCCAACTGTTTGGCTTTAATCATGACAAAGCTGTTGCACTGATTTCACTTGTTACAGTAGCTTCACTCTAAAAATATGGGTAGACATGTTTGCAGTGCACAATGAAATAACATCTGCAGTATTCATTTTTGTAGGGACTGTTTGGCTGCACAAAGAGACCCCTTTGAATCCCCACCTTTATTTTCATTATCAGTCTGGTTGATAAGACAGCAGTCCACATAATCAAACTGTTTTCACTGGTTCCTCAGGCCCTTACAGAACCAAATTCTGTGCTGTAGGTTTCAATATTGTCAAGGTGGGATTATGTGTGATTATTTGATTTGGTCACAAACAGTGCTCCCTCTAAGCTGTGGAGTCTTGTGAGCAAAAATTCTACTTTTTGAGCTACTGGCATTAAAGTTGTGAGCGAGCGATTTGGCTGCTGCATAAATTAGTCTGCTGTGGAGCCCTCCTTCCTGAGCTAAGACAAAAATGTGTGAGCCAGAAGCTAAAAAACTGTGAGCTATCTCACACTAACTCAGCTTAGAGGGAACACTGGTCACAAAAATCATTAGCAGACCCTATTCACTTCTGTCCCAGAACAGGAGGGAAGAAAAACTTTCTTCCATGGGCAAGACATCCCCTTGAAGTACTGTGTATGCAGTCCTGACAGGATTGGATATAGACTGGAGAAAGGTATGCTCAAAACCTTCTTGTTAGTAATACTTCCTTGCTATAAAAAGCACAGGAGGTTCAGGTTCCTGTATTCTCTCAAAGGATAACTGTAACAATTTGAGTTGTTAATATCAGTCCAAATCTTCCTTGGTATTCTTGTTAAAAATAAACACTCAGACAAGAATGCTGGGGAGGGGGTAGTCAAACTTCCTGGAGTGATATGCTTATTTTCTGCTGACAGATTTTTTCCCCCTGAGATTCCTCTAAATGCATGTTCATCGGATATTTTTATCTTCATAATTCTTTGTGAATCAGTCACTTCTTGGCAAAGCAACACCCATAATGCCCTCAGGTACCTTTTGTTTTTCAGTGTTTACCTGCACTCATTTTGAGCATGCTGTAGAGAAATTATCATTTCACAAGACCAAGATCCACACAAGACTGGCTAACATGAGGTTGTTCAAGGGTGCAGATTTCATGTCACATGAATTCATTCAAGACATAAAGAAAGCTGCCAAAAGCGTGAGTGGGTGACAGGCATTTGCTCATAATTATTTTGCATAAATCTTAAGCCGTTGCCCACAAATGGTGCAAATCTTTGGGATTTGGGGTCCAATGGGAGAAAATAATAGCATGTGTGAATCATGTGACCAGAAACACCTAACATGTAGGAAAGGCTTCAGCTCAGTTGCTTTCATCAGTAAAGTAGAAGCCAATTCCGGGGAAAGCGACACGGTCAGCTTTAAAAGTAGCCATCAGCCGTGTGTGTTTGCACGTTTGTAGGGGAAGGAAGAAACAGACCCTTCACTGCTGATTTGAAAAGCCAATTGTAACTCTCCAAGAATGCACTCATGAAACACTCTGCTTTTCTCTCTCTTACAGGCAAATAGATTGTATATCTAAATTTAAACATGTTTATGTCTATTAGCATGTTTGCCCTTCCTTGTTCCATAGCAACCTTGTGTCCTTGAATAAGTGGCTTCGTATTGTGTTTTATTATAGCAGTAATGCAGAATTCAATGACCTGGGAGTAGACACTCTCCTTTTCTTCTTTCAGCATGGTGCAGGAGTGTACTTATAGTGCCATGATTTGTAAAAGCAGCCCTATGCCTGGGAATCTTGGGCATCCCATTCTTCAGCAAGAACTTCGGGATTCATAAAAATGCATAGACAGAAGTTCCAGACGTGCAATATCTTTACGGGCCATTTCTTTAAGTTGCTGTTTGAAATCACAAGAATTTGGTTGTTTCTTTAAAACATTAATGTATACAAAAACAAACATGGTCACAGTCCACAGACATGCAAAAATAGAACCACAAGAACTGTACACAGTGCGCTCAATATTTCTTTAACGAAAAGCGTAAAGTTATAAATATGAAATGTACAAAAGTGATAATAACACATTCAAATGTGTAAGTTCAGAGACATAAAGATAGAAAATAACAACGATGGGACGGTGGTCTCCGGAATGCGACCCCGTTTCGACAAACGTATTCTTCTAACGAAGAGTCTATAAGTTGATGATGTATGAAAAATTGCACTTCAGTGGAAAAGCTGCCCAATTCACATGGAGTTCAATAGTTTTACCTATTTCATTGCATAAGTAATGGAGAAGAACATCTCTCAAACTGAATAAAGCTTATGTTTACATTCATATTTATAACTTTACGGTTTTCGTTAAAGAAATATTGAGCGCACTGTGTACAGTTCTTGTGGTTCTACTTTTTCATGTTTCTTTAAAACTACAATATGGTTTTCCAGTTGTGAAGCTGTGTGCTCTTGTGTGTGTATACATATAAAGTGGCATCAAGCCGCAGGTGACTTATGGTGACCCTGTAGGGCTTTCAAGGCAACAGACTAACAAGAGGTGGTCTGCCATTGCTTGACTCTGCACAGCAACCCTGGAATTCCTTGGTGGGCTCCCATCCAAATACTAATCAGGGCTGACCCTGCTTAGCTTCTGAGATCCAATGAGATCGGGCTAGCCTGGGCCATCTAGGTCAGGGTGTGTACACTTAACTCATTCTAACCATTTTTAACCATGTCTGTGCTTTTTGGTGTAGTGGCCAGGAGCACGGACTCTAATATGGCAGAACTGGGTTTGATTCCCCCACTCCTCCATAGGCAGCTGCTGGGTGACCTTGGGCAAGCCACAGTTCTCTCAGAGCTGTTCTCTCAAGAGCAGTTCTCAAAGAGCTTTCTCAGCTCCACCTACCTCACAGGGTATCTGTTGGGGGGAGAGGAAGGGAAAGGAGATTGTAAGCTGCTCTGAGACTCTGAGTGAATGGTGGGGCATAAATCCAATCTCCTCCTCCTGGTGGCTGCAACTAGGCAGTTCAGAACTCTCTTGCAACCTGTTCATTGTATTCGCTGTGTCCACCTGAAGGATGCTCTAAGAAATAGGTCTTTTTCTATCATCACTGGGAATATAAATCCATTTGTTGACAGTATCTTCCATGAACAATAGTCTCTGTTTACCAACAGGGGACCTTATGATCCCAGCCAGTGTGCCTAGAAAGAGAGTGCTTATCAGGTAGTCCATCTGTTTTTGCAAATCATGGCAGTAAAAGTATGCTTCCACACCATGCTGAAGGTACCATGTGAGTTGACATTCTGTGCATTGACTAATATCCAAAACTCTTCTACATTCCTGCCAATATACAATGGCATTTCATAGACAGTTCTCTCCCCTCCACTCAAGTAACCACTTATTATGGTTATGATCAACATCACACAGCTATAAAAAAGAATATGTTCTCAACTATTGCTGTAATTAAGACCCTTTCACAGTAGGGATACCCTACATTTGGCAAATTTGTGTCTGTTCTTTGGTCCCAAGGCAGAGGATGGTTTTGTTTTTTTGACACTTGCTCAGTCTAGTATATGACATAGTCTTCTAAAATAAAAGATGGGTATTTTGATGTTTGGATCTGTAATGTTCTTCTGTAAAGGTCAGTCCTTTAAAGTAATGGAGTGCTAACAACTGGAAACAGAGAGATAGCACACCATTAATTTTATTCAAAGCAGTCCTAAATGTGCCTAAGAAATATGAAGTTGTTTTGAGAGAATTATATACCAGGGCAATTATGCAAAGATTTGTTTGCTGAGAGCCTATCCAAATGATCTGCTTACAGCGCAACAAATGTGCAGTTGTTATTCATTTGTTGCATAAAATCCTGGGAACTTCCTTCAAAGAATTCTACTTTGAGGGATTTTTGCAATCCTGTGGCATTAGCATTTCCCTGTTTTGTCCTCTCCAGAGTTTCTGTTTTTACAAGAATGCAGTGGAGGGTACATCCTTTCCCATTTTTCTTAAACGGCTATCTCTTGTGCATTAGATACGGGCTGGGTATCATACCATTCCCTTTTAATAAAGGCTTTCTCATCTATGACACGATGGCTGAAGTTTGTTAGCCCAAGTGGATTCGTTCTAAATGGCATTCTATTGCAAACTCTTCTATTGGCTCGTGATGCAATGCTTATTAAACGTTATTTTGTCAGAAAATGCTGGAGAGCATGCTAGTACATGAGTTGATTTACATAAGGGCTTTGTCTTCCCATAATTTTTGGTTGTGTAATTTGTATCTTGTAGCTTTTCTAAGCTGTAACTATTTTCTAAAAACTGTAAAAATTGAAGGCATCTACAACCTGAATGTCAAATGTTCAATAAATTACTATTTGAATGGATAGCTCTGGTTATTTATAACGTTTGAGATCACAACTTGGGGGAGATAGTTTCTCATTTAATATGAGCAAAAATATAGAGCTACTGAATGTTTCTTTGCACCAAATAAAACAGAAAGGGGCTGGAGAGATGAGAGGGACGAAAGCTCTCAGAGGGTATTCTGTGCTAAAACTATAAATAGCCAGACTTTGTAAAGTGCCGCAGAATAACTGGATTAACATGGTAAAGGTAAAGGTAAAGGTTTCCCTTGCTCGAAAGCCAGTCGAATCCGACTCCAGGGTTGCGGTCCTCATCTCCGTTTCAAAGCCGAAGAGCCAGCGCTGCCCGAAGACGTTTCCGTGGTCATGTGGCCGGCGTGACTAAACACCAAGGCGCACAGAACGCTGTTAACTTCCCACCAAAACGGTACCTATTTATCTACTTGCAATTTCTTGCTTTCGAACTGCTAGGTTGGCAGGAGCTGGAACTAGAGATGGGAGCTCACTCCGTCATGCAGCACACTCGGGTCTCGCTGAACTACCGACCTTCCACAGCCTGCAGTTCAGCATCTTAACCACTTGAGCCACCGCAGAATAACTGGATTAACATGTTACAAAGGCCCTATATGACAGACACAGGGCTGCCACAAGATCAGACATGTCCTTAAGAGTTCTCTGCTGGAGACGCAGTTCCTAGGCACATGGTACCCCGATTCAGATTGGGGCTGTTGCCTCAGTTGTCATCGTCAAATGCTCAGATCTTAATTTTGGCATGGGGGTTAGTGTAGATCTGGTGGCCGTAGATATGGTCCCATGGCCAGACCACTTCTCCTTGAAGGCCCAGCTAGGCATTCCTAACCCTCCCTGTTTAGGTGGCGAGTGGATTTATGCTCGCCCGCAGAGCCGGATGGACCCAATTGGGTTTCAGAATGCTCTGCGGGATCTGATGCCCCCAGGCAACTCATTAGATGAGCTGGTGGATGACTGGCATGGTCAGCTTTCCAAGGCCATCAATGAAATCACTCCCTGGCACCCTATCTGTCCTTGTACCAAGTTAGCCCAGTGGTATACCCTGGAGCTATGGAGGATGCAGCAAGAACTGAGACAGCTAGAGCGAGGGTGTAGTGTATTCAAAGCTGCCTTGAATACATGATATGTTGTGAAACATCTAACTGAACTGTAATGTTAAGCTTCATCCTGCGCTAGGATCCAAATCCATCCAATAGTATTGCTAGCCCAGAAAGTAACAAGCCAATCACTTCAAGCAAGCTCCCTGAGCGGGAACGTCCGTGATTGGTCCTTATGTGAACAACCTCATTGGTTGGCATTTGTACAGTGGGTGTGGCTACATTAGCCAGGAATGTTTAAAAGCAGGACAGCTGCAATGTTGATCCGTGTTCGAGTTGTGTTCGAGTTGAAGAATAAAGTTGTGTTCTTGCTGAATCACTCTCCGACTTCTTTGTTAAGCGAGCGACTTAACAGAGGGTGGCAGGATACTTGTGACAAAGCTATGAGAACATCCTATAGATGGTTTATGAAATCTTATGAGGTGACAGTGAAGGCCACTAAAAGGACTTTTTATGCGGCCCCAATTGCGTCTCCTAGCTCTTGCCCAGCCCAATTATTTAGGACAATTCGATCTTTGATTACCTTGCCTCAAAGCAAGCAAAATGATAGGGAATTGGCTGTTGCCTGTGAGGCATTATAGTTTAATTATGCTTTAATTATGGTAAGTTTGTGAATCTATAATTAGGACTAAGTGTGTTTAATAAAACCACCTTCAGTTTCCAGCTTGACAGAATCCTAAGCATAGTTGGTAGAGTGGCACATTTAGGCGCCTGCACTAAACAGAGTTTAACAGAGTTTAATTACTCTGACATTGTGTGATGTCTGATCTGAGCCAAAGTGTACAGAGAAAACATATTTTATAATATATGCCTCACGTAAAACGTTTCACTGCTCCTGAGTTTAAAAATTTAGACTTTTTAAAAAGTTCCTAGAATAGAAATTGAGATTTTTGGAATATCACCAAATGCCATCAGCTCCTGCTGTGTCTGGCACTGTATGGCACAATCACATATTTCTGTAACTAGTGTGGCATAGAACATTTTAGCTTCAAATAACCACTCACCAGAATGACTGGGCTTGATCTGGAGATATCCATGCACACTAATATGGACCACGGTCCTATGGGAAAGCACATTCGCACCTTGATCCAGGGTGGATAACAACAGAAAAATGTTGCTACATGACCTTCCTTCGGTTAATGTCCCATCCATCCTGGTGCTCTTTTCTATATTTTAGCATCTCAACAAGTAAACAAGCCATCACACAGCAAATGATGGTGATCCAGGGGAAGAATCAGGAGGGCACATATGCATTCTGACTGTGTGCAAGGAACAGAATTGCTATATCCATCTTACTGTGTTTGTAAGATTCTCAGAGGGCTAAATTTGGCCCCTTTTGGAGAAAGAAAGCTGTACTAGATAGTCTGACACTGTGTAGGCAGTTCTTAAGTTCTTAAACAACTGTTTGACTGAAGAAGATGAAGATGAAGATGAAGAAGATGAAGATGAAGAAGATGAAGAAGATGAAGATGAAGAAGAAGAAGAAGAAGAAGAAGAAGAAGAAGAAGAAGAAGAAGAAGAAGAAGAAGAAGAAGAAGAAGAGATTGGATTTATACCCCGCCCTTCACTTGGAGTCTCAGAGCGGCTTACAAACTCCTTTCCCTTCCCCTCCCCACAACAGTCGCATCCACAACTCCCCACAGACAGTAGCATCTTGCATCAGCTTAGTCAGGAAAAGCTAATATCAGGAAAGATCTTTCCTTCCTACACACAGCTGGATGCAGCATACATTTGTGTGCCTGGAGTGGTTCCAGGCATGCAAAACCTCTACCATGCACTTGACCATGTGCAGTTGGGCATTCCCCCCCCCCATTTCCAGGTCGTCATCTGGGGGGGGGGGAGAGAATAGTAATACCAAAGTCAGCTTGAATCTTCAGGCTAAAGATTTTTAGCTGTTCCCTCACTCAGGGCAGTAAATACTTGGGCCTTCTGAGTGGCCACTCCTGTTCTGTGAAATAGTTTCCCTGAGGATGTGAGGAAGGACCCAACATTGCAAAGATTTCAGAAGCTCTGTAAAACATCTAGCTTTTTTAACATACTTTTTTGTAATCCTTGCATAGAGGTTAGTCAGCATGACGAGCAATGAGTAACAGCTGCTTTTTCTCTCTTTATTTGGTTCTAAGCTGCTTTGAGTCCCATTTATTAGGAATAAAAATGGATACAGATGTGTAAATAAATAAAAAAGGCAGTGCTCCTCACAGGCATTTTATGTAAAGAAACAAGATACAAGTAAACCCTGTGATCGCATCAGTGGAAATGCTGGTGCCTGCAGGTCTTCCCAGCTTTCCCTTCTCGCGAGCAGCCATTTGTGATTGTGACCCCAAGAAAGTTTATTCCTGGAACTGCAGGACCTGTGTGGAGTATCAGCCTCGTAGGCTGGAAAGCTGCAGTGGGGAGATGATAGCAAAATCACTCCCTTCTGCTTCTGGCGTGAGTGGAATTAGATCCATCCGATGGGATACAGATCATAATGCCCAATCAGGCTGCTAAAATCCCATTAAACTGATTTGGTGTGGAGAATTCCAGCTAAGGACTAAAACACGTTATGTAGGATGATGGGAAAGATAGGATATGAAATGATGATGATATGCTATAGTTTGTTGCTATATATTTCATTTCATGTCATTACTGAGCCGGTTTGATTGTGTTCCATAGAAAGGTATAAGAAGGTTTTCACCCATCTAATATTTAACTGAGGTTTGTATGTCATGACACCCAGGGCTCTTTTTGTAGAAAAAGCCCAGCAGGAACTCATTAGCATAATAGGCCACACCCAACAGCAGGAACTCATTAGCATATTAGGCCACACCCCTGACAGCACAGGTCATTACCACATTAGGCCGCACCTCCATGTTACCAGAAGTGTGGTTATCCAGCCACACCCACCTTTTGCTTCTTATTCTGTTTACCTTGTTTGTTGCCAAAACCCAGGGCTTTTTTGTAGCAGGAACTCCTTTGCATGTTAGGCCACACACCCCTAATATAGCCAATCCTAATGAGTTTCTGTTGGGTGTGGCCTATTATGCTAATGAGTTCGTGCTGGGCGTGGCCAACTTGGGAGCCAGCTGGAACTCCGTTCCTGTGTGTTCCTGCCCAAAAATAGCCCAATAAGGAGGTTCTCCAGACTGACTGGAGCAGACAAAGGGGCGTGCACGTGTACGCACATGCTATTATTTAGAATATTTAAATACTTACCTTTCTCCCAAGTTAGTATCTCAGGTCTCAAGGTGGGTAACAACGATGTAAAGCAA
Organism: Gekko japonicus; assembly: GCF_001447785.1. Classification (NCBI taxonomy): domain Eukaryota; kingdom Metazoa; phylum Chordata; class Lepidosauria; order Squamata; family Gekkonidae; genus Gekko; species Gekko japonicus. The sequence goes on from NW_015164700.1 coordinate 495,997, forward strand.
ACTGATAAACATCAAGACAAAGATATAAATAATTTTTAAAAGTAGTCCAAAAATACCTTATGCCTCTCTACCTTCTACTTTATGAATGGAAGTCTATCCTAGCAATAAAATATAAAACCTATAAATTGTTCACATTTCATTCTCTTAAATATTACTTTTTCCTGCTGTTAGACAGAACTCTGTGTGTGCGTGTACCAACATACATGCTCATACACAGTTTATCTATCTTTATAGTTACATTTCAGCACTGTTTATCTATTATATTCCAAAGCAGTCACTACATATCTTCAGATTTTGGTTTGAAAGGCAAATAATTGATTTCTGGCAAAAAAAACAAACCCATATACAAAAGAAGGATATTGACCTCTTTGGCTTACATAGAATTATGATTTAATTATACAGTATGGAACAGTTGCCATCATACTTTCTAGTGCAACCCTAAGCAAATTTTCACCTATCCAAACCCATCAACTGCAATGCATTTAAAACATTACAACTACACTCAAGGTTACACTGTTCACCTCTTCCACATATCCAATGAGTAAAATGTAAGAGAATAACTGAGAGTGTTGAGTTAATGCTGATTGTATCTGCCAAGTTTCACAGTTTTTCTGTGTTTGCTGTTATTAAGCTGTTTTGGTTTGAAGCACTGCATTCCAGTGGCTTGATAGGGAAATGTTCACGGCAGAAAAGTACTATGGGTGATGTACTGTACCACTTGTATAGGTTCTGTAGAAATAAGCTTTCTAGACATTGTATGTGTAGCTTGCTGCCCGGCAAACTGCATTGACCTCACTGGCTTTAATCTCTTGGACTGTGTTCCCCTTTCTTTTGCCCCCTTTCTTTTGCTAGAGGGACGGAAGATAGGCAGATTTTCCGGGCGCGATCTCACCGCCACATCTGGGAAGTGTAGAGCTCCCGTGGCTCACTCGAGGCTTCCCGCCGAAGACGCGCAGTAAAAAACTAGTACCTTGGAGGTACTAGTTTCCGGAAACCGCGGGGCAAGGGCAGGCGTCTGATCGCGTTTCCGGTGGCATCCGGCGGCCGCCCATGCCCCATTGCGAAAAGGTTTTTTTCCCCTGAAGTCTCCAGGGATGCACACAAGCACCCAACGGGGCATGCACATACTTAAGGTTACAAAAAAAAAAACCACAACCCCGTTTGCCGTGCCGCGCCGCTTCTTTGCCGCGTCGTGTGATCGGCACCTCCCCCCTAACCACGGGACCTTGACGGGACCATGAGGGGACGCCTGATCGCCCAGTCGCGCGTTATTTCGCTGTGGGGCAAACAGCCACGCCTCCCCCCCCCCGCAATATCCGGCCAGTGTGACCGGGGCCCTGGTATAATTTCAGGATGGGAGGGTCCATTTCAATGAGCAAAAACACATACCACAAGAATAATTTACCACAGTACAGACACAGGTGTAGTCTACACATGCAGGACACTGAGGTGCAGGACGCGGAATCACCCCACCAGGAATGGGCTTTTTTACTCAGCACTGTTGGTGGGCTTTCTGCTAAAGTGCAAATTTAATGATGCATCACTTAACAAAATGCACACAGAGAGAACACAGTAGATGGTTGGCCACAGATGACTCATGTCACACTTCAACTGTGATGCCGTTTGTGCAAGGTCTAGTGCAAGTTGAGACATGGTGGTTCTTAAAAGGATGTTCAGTTCATGGAGATCTTGATTTGCACGTTTAGCAGCTCTGCCTATTTTTTGACTCTCTTCCATATATGAAGATTTATAGTCAGATAAAAAAAATCCTGGCACTTTAAGAAGTGTGACAACTTTCCCATCTTTGCCTTCAGGCTGGTTTACCTAATTTCTCATTTGGACATAAAAGTCTTTTTAACTCTTGTTAAAGTTGCACAATTGAGCAAGCAACTGCTGCCATAGTCAGTAATCAGTCTTTGTGGAGTTACAGTTTACATCAGATTACAGAAAAGAGGTTGCTGTGTTGATCTATTACTGCTAAAACTACAAACAGTTTTGTGGGATCTTAAGACTAACAAATTTATTGTGGCCAGAGAACTCACTTCATCAGATTTATGAAGGACAACCCTGACTAGAGAGAGCAGGGAGGACTGTGATTTTAGTTGTTTGGTTTTTATGAAGTGAAGCCAAAAAAGCAATTGTCATAGGTGTGCCACAGAACTATACAAAGTTCTAATCAAGCACACTTTGGACTAATAGCCACTGGTTATGAATAGCCAATGGCAAGATCAACAGTATAAAGAGAGGGGCAATTACTTTCCAGAGTTAGCAAAGTATTCTCATGATCCTTCAGGCAGTCATTGAGGGATGGGTGTGTTTGTTTCTGTGTGCATTCCCACGTACCCACAATGACACACACCACTTATGAAAATTGTCTCACCTTTCTCCAGGCTGCAGTTCCTGGACTTGTGTCATGCTTTCTGTATTTTTAAAAATAGGTTTTTACTTATACATTCCCCAAGGAGCTCAGGGCAGCGTACGTGATCCTTATACCCCATTTTGTCTGCACAGCAACTCGGTGATGTAGGTTTGGCTGAGAGAGTGATAGGTCCAAAGTGAGCTTCATGACAGAACAGGCGCAGCTGTGGGGCACTGACCTAGATGAGCTCCAGCAGAGATTTCACTAGGATCGATTTGCAAAAACAGCTACAAAAAAAAATCGTTCATCAATACAGAGCCAGATGCAAAGACACAACCACCCATGCCTGAGAGCTGGAATTGTACAAGCAGGGACCTACAACAAAATTGCTATGAATTATTTTTTTTAAGTCATCCAAGGATGGCTGCAAAGGTAAGAACAGTCCCACGTTTTCAGGCCATCCTCAAGGCTGTGAAAGCACACCTGCTGGTGCAGCCCCAACAAGTGCTCTCCCCAGGCTCTGATAATGGCTATCAAGGAGAACACCGTCTGTTTCAGGTGTCATTTTCGTTGCTATGGAAGCCTCAAGGCACATTGCTGTAGGCTTATGTGGCGTCCTCCTTATTCTGGAGGTCTGGTTTCACTTTAAAAGTGTTCTTTATCTTCTTTTACTGGATATATACGGCTGCCACCAGGAAATTTTAAGGATTTCCAAACCTTTATGCTTTTACTGTTGCTCTTTTTAATTTGGTAGACCGAGTTCAAGGCTTACAGGGATCTATGTGGTCCTGGGAAGTATTTCATTCAGAGCTGGTATAACTTCGGATGAAAGAGGTTTTATTGAAATAACTACTAAATAAGAGGGTTGTACAATGTAACTAGTAATGTATAAATGATGAACAATTGCTTTGGTATCACACAATCTTATCCCTCACTGACAGGGATCTTTCAGGTAACTTTGTAACACTTGTTTAACTCAAGGTCATATATGTTCACTGTTTCTCTCCAGTTTATCAGGACATACAGCCTTTCCTATAACTTGTCTTCAATTAAACTCTCATTTACTTTTTCCTATACACTCAGCTTTCCTTCTGTTTCTCACTGAACTACCTCAGCTGTCCACTTATAACTGCTTCAACACAGAACTGCTTGTCTCTCCTTTCACACACAGAACTAACTGAACCTATCAACTGTCAAACCTGTAACTGTAAAACCTGACTGACATACATACTCATCCACTCATTTTCACTTCCAAAACCCTTCCCCCTCTCTGTCAACCACCATTCATACCACACTTGCATCTCTCAACCACTCTAGTCTACTTACCACAGCCATGCAACCAAACTTTTAAAAAGACACGCCCACACAACAAGGAATCGTTACAGCTTACTTCCAGACAACAGGGTAGACAATGGTTGCAAGATCTGCAGTCTTACGAAGGGGTGACCACAGCTCCTAGCTTGCACCTGTTGTGCATTTTGGTGATAGGGCTGCCAACTCCCCCGGTAGGGCGGAAATCCCCCGCCCTGGAGGCCCCGTTCCCCGACACCGGGGAATTGGGGCCCGGGGGAACCCCGCCCCGGCGTGCGCGTCACCGGAAGTGACGTCGCGCGCTGGGGGCGGGGCCACGCCATTTGAGGGGAAAACTCTTTGTTTTCCCCTCAAATGGTGTGGCCCCGCCCCAGCGTGCGATGTCACTTCTGGTGACGCTCTGGCGGCGCGCGCGCGCATCCCCGACTGGCTCCCGGAGCGACTTGACGCTCCCCCGCTGGTAAGTATTTTTAATTTGGCAACCCTATTTGGTGAACTTTAGATATGTGGCTCTTTTCTCGCTTTGTATTTTAAAGAAAGTTTGTCTTCTAAAGTGTGTCTCCAGGCCACAAAAATCTCCTCAACAACCACATGCAGCTCGTGGGCCATTTCCGGCCCAAATGACTGTAAGCTATATAATATTGAACGGGGGGGGGGAAACATTATTATTTTTTTAATCCAATACTCAATTCAGTTAAAAGGAGCAAGAAAGAAAATAATTAGGGTGGTAGCTTTAGAAGGAAAAACAAGCAAGACCGGAACAGAAATAATCTTCCTCTAGGAAATGAATGTTTATGCATCTTCATCATAAAATACTCCAGGTGATAATACTATTCAGGCCACAGGCAAAACTAGGCTCCAAGCAGAGCTCATTAGGAGTCACATTTAGCTTTCAGATCCGTAATCAGGGTGCCTGATGAGGCAAATGAGAGTCTGCCTCCAAGCAAGTAATCAGCTCTTTTCTGCACTACGCTGGTGCATTTCGCTCGGTGTTGAGGCATCCGTTCTTCTTTGCTCCTGCGGGCTGGGCCTCATCAGCTGCAGCACCTGTGTGAATCCACTCACTTCGTTCTGAGATGAGGAACTGTGAGGCTTGCGTAAATGAATGTATTTCCTTAAGTGCCACTGCCGCCATTTCCTACGAATCTCCTGCTGCACCTAGGTGAAAAGTTTCAAAGTACAGTTTCAAAGACAGAGAGCACTCCTAAGAAGAGCCAAAAGATCTGCTCGTGGGGCAGCCAGCTTCTGGATGTGTGAGCTGTATGGGGCTGGTGATGGTCACCCAAGTATCTCCAGCCACAACATTGACAACGTGGCTCAGTTGGTCAGTAGGGCCACCTCAAAAGATGAATATGGCTAATGAGAACCAGGACAATGCAAGGCCACCAGGGAACACTAGGGAAGCCCAAGTTGAACAGCAGTGTACCAAAGGCAAGGCCGGGCACCTTGAAGACGATCACCATGGAAATGGGGCCTCTGCAAGGCATGGAAGCGTCAAGGGGACAGGAGACAGTGGCAGGGCCTGTAGAGCCGACCTAGAGCTTTACTTTACTTTACTTGACAATTCGATTTATATACCGCCCTTGACCCCTAAGGGGTCTCAGAGCGGTTTACAAGTATACTACTACGTAGTTTTTGTCCTAACCTAGGGCCACAATTCGAAGGGAGAGGGGCTGCCTACCGACACCCAAGCGGCGCGTTCTCTCTTTTTTGTTGATTTTCCGGGTGGGCTTCGGATGCTGTTCCCGGCACCTCAGGCTGGCTGGCGGCTTCCTCCGGTAGGCTTCTGGTGGACTCCTCCGACACGCGACCGCTTCCGACTGCAGCTTCCGGCTTCCGTCCCTCAGGCTCCGCCGCGCTGTGTCGTCTCGCCGTCGTGCCGCCACAGCTCCGCCTCCATCCAGTTCTGCCGCTGCCAGATCCTTGGGTCGCCAGCTGTTCTGCCGCCATTACCGCTGCTACCGCCACCGCCGCCAGCACTCCCGGCACACACCACCAGGAGGAGGGTGCCCCCTGCCACCTAGGGCAGGTACCCATTTGTCTACTTGCGAATGCTTTCGAGCCGCTGGGTGGGCGGGAGCTGGGACTAGGGCCAGGAGCTCACCCCGGCCGCGGTGGGTCTCGAACAGCCATAGTGGCTGTTCACTAGTGTTGTTACTGCAGGCGTTGTACTGCCTGCGCCACCGCTCCTTTTTAAGCTATTTAAGCCCTTCCAGCCAGGGGCCAAGAAGGACAATGTCAGGCTGACTCCTCTCCCAGGGCATGATGAGCTAAGCTAAGGGAGGAGCAGGACACAGGTGAAGGCAGAACCTCCTCCCCTCCCGATCTGAGGCTCCTCAGCAGGATCAGTGTGCTAGGAAGCACCTGGAGGTACTCTAATCCCTCTACACCCCCACATGGACCATAAAACAGAGCAACAACATATTTTATTTCTCCCCTACAACCAGAGCCACACAAACAATTGTGTGCATGGTGAGTTATACCCCCATTTCTGGGTACTGACTGGCAGCATGGAAGGCAGGGCTGGTCCGTCCATAGAGACGAGTTAGGTGGTTGCCTAGAGCGCCACCATCACGGGATTGCTGGCTGCCGCCTGGGGGTCAAACATGGAGCTGAGCTGCGCCTCCGCCTGGCATGCCCATGTGCAGCAGTGCCAGGAGGTGAACATGCCCCAGTGTAGAAACGTTCCAGGGATGGAGCATGGGCTGCAGGGAGGTGCTCAGCTCGGCAGCCAGTGGGCCCTCACCTGAGCAGGGCATCTTCAGGTGGTGGCGGCGGGCAAGGCACTTCCAGTTGGTGCAGCAGAGGCTTCGGTGCAGTCTGGCAATGGAGGAGCCTCAGCAGTAGCTGTCACCATGGGCTCAGAGCTGCCTCAAGGGAGGCATTAAAGTTGTGAGCGGGCAATTTGGCTACTGCATAACTTAATTTGCTCAGGAGCCAGGGCACATAAATCCTTCTTGAGCTGAGACAAAAATCTGTGAGCTGGAGGCTAAAAAACTGTGAGCTAGCTCACACTAACTCAGCTTAGAGGGGACACTGGTGGCAACACTACTGAAGACCCTTGAAGTATGTCAAGGACTCTAGTCCTCCATTTTTTATGTAGTGTGCCACCAGTCCCAATGGGCCTCAGCCAAGAACTCATTTTGGTTCCGTCTGATTCATAAGATTTGGTATGCCCTTCCTCTGGACTAAGGGGGGGGGGGCTCTTCCCTCATTTCAAAGGACCATATCTTCCCTCACTGTATCTTTCCAAATATAGCTTTCCGCATTATAAGGACCATACGCGAATCAGCCCCTATGGCTTAGCCATGGTGTAAGAAAAAACCTAGCATGGTTGACGTGACAAGCGATTGATAAAATGGGGGGGGGATACCTTCAGTTATAGTAAATTTGTGTTTGAGGGATGCTTACCTCGCCATTAAGAAAGCAGTAAATCACAGCCACAACAAAACCCTGAAACAAAGTAGAGCCATATTACCAGATGTGTGGGTGTGTAAAGTGCCATCATGTCACGGAGCAACTTATGGCGACCCCAGGCTCACCTTTGTCTTCCTCTGCAGAGTCTTCCCTGGAGGTCTCCCTTCCAAGGACCGACCCTGCCTAGCTTCCAAGATCTGACGAGATTGGGCTACACCATGCTGCCTGCCCTCCCCGTATTACCAGATATACAACTGAAAATGGCTAATTGGACTCCTAAATAAACAAAACATAGACTTTCTACACATGCAGGTGGTTGTTGGTTGGTTGTATGCCAGTTCCTTCCAAAGACCAAGTGACTTATACTTGATGGGTGTTGCCACATGGATTATTTGCCCCAAATTTCATGCTCTAGGAAATGGGGTTTTTTTCCTGCTTCCACAAAGCATCGTGCATTCATTCATCTCCTGGGGTCTCCACAGGTTTTCTCTTACCTTTCCCAAATCTGCTTTGCCCTGAAGTTTTGAGAAACATCACAACTGAGCCTGGTTGGCTGCAGTGTGAGCGAAAATGTTTACGTTTTCACAGTCCTACCCACACTGCGGCCATTTCCCCCACAACAGCCACTTCCACTCCCTGTCACTGAGGCTTTTTTCTTTCCCTTTCAATCAGCAATTGAACACCATTATATTGATATACTGTTATACCAATGTGCATATCAAGTTCCCTTTCACTGTGAAGATATAAGGGGAAAGGCATATCTCTGCAAGGAAAGGAGCTAGATACCTTTTAAGAGTAATGTTTTAAAACTTAAAAAAAAATTAAAAATTAAATTGAGAGGGTCTTGTACATATATTGATATAAAATACATCAATACACCACTATTCAATCACAATTAAAAAAAAAAAAACGCCAGGGAAAACTGCTGCGTGGAAGCCATGTCATCGCTGCATTGTATTAGCACACAAGGCTGTCTGCCATGTGGAAAACAATGGTGACATGATATAGTCTGGTCTTTGTCCTTGCTCTCTAAAAGATATAGAATCCACTACACACAGCATACTTCATTGCCCCCTCTATAGGGATATCCGATCTCATTTTATTACTCCATTGCTAGAGGGTAAGAGCTGGCACTCTGATGACTCAGTTGTTCACTTTCTTCTGCTTAATTCTAACTGCGAAATAATGGAGGCTGTTGCAAAAAATTTTATATTATCCAATCAGAAGACGAGGCTTGAATAGCCAAGTGTAAGTGACTGATGCATCTTAGTATTTTCCCGTATTTCCATGATGTTTTGTGCTTTCATGCCAATAAAGGTTTTGTGTGTGTGTGATATAGTCTGGTGAATACTAATTCTGATAAAGGATGCAGTGTTTCCTATCCCACAGAGTCTTCTTGCAACATGGTAACTCTTCAAGAAAAGTAACATGAAATAAGACGAAACAGGTCCTAGGTAGGCTGCTAGTCATGTTAACGTGCATTGAGAAAAATGGAATTTCTAGGCTGTTACGTAATCAGAATTCCTATGAGAAGATTTACATGCCTCGGCCAATGTGTATTTCTGAATTTTTCTTCATCTTTCTATTCTTTTACAGCAGGGGTGCACAACTCAAGTTACATGGGCCAAAGTTTTATTCAAAGTATAAGCTTTTGTATGCATGCACACTTCTTCAGATACAGTGAAACGATGTCCTTCCCGGCAACTAAACCCCCCCCCCCATATGTAACGGTTATATCTGAAGAAGTGTGCTTGCACACGAAAGCTTATGCCTTGAATAAAACTTTGTTGGTCTCAAAGGTGCCACTGGAGTCAAACTTTGTTCGTATGGTAGGCTTGCCAAGTCCCCCCGGGGGGGCGGGGAAATCCCCACCCCAGAGGCCCGTTCCCCACTGCCGGTGGATCGGGCCCCGGGGGAACCCCACCCCGACGTGCATGTCACCCGGAAGTGATGCGACCACGCCGGGCACGCTGGGGGCGGGGCCACGGAAAACTCTATGGTTTTCCCTTGGATGGTCGTGGCCCCACCCCCAGTGTGCCCGGCGTGGTCGCGTCACTTCCGAGTGACGAGGATGCGGCCCGCACGCTCCGGCCGCCAGCCGGGAGTCCCCCGCTGCGGCGAAGATCGCACTTGGCAACCCTATCGTATGGTTACATGTAGTGGATATCCATGCCAGAAGAAAAGTCCTCACATTTCAAGGATTTGCAGTTTCCTTCACTGACTCTATGCCAACTGAGAAAGAAGAGTTCTGAAGGAGTTGCAAAGTTCTTAATAAGAGAATTACCTGGAAAGATCCTAGGACTAGTTCAAACAGAATCTGAATCTCCAAGACGCTACTGTTGGCATCATCCGGGAAAAAAGCACAGATGATATAATGGACTCCAAAGAGAGGGATGAGGACAAGTGTTGATTTTGCTAGTCTCCTAGGAGGAAGAACAGGAAAGGGATGTTGACAGAGGGTGAGTGTCATGTTAACCTCAATATACCTTGAGACCTTATGTCAGGTTGTGGCAACAGCAGCACAAGCAGAGGACATTTCTTCAACAGTTTAAAGGGCAGCATATACAGGGCAAACAGAGAATATCTGCCTCTACAAACCAGTCCTCCTTGTCACATACTTTGGTGGTGCAACTAGAAGTTATAAGAAAGTTGGCCCTAAAGTCTACCCTTGTTCTTTCGTTTTCCCCAAAGAGCTTTACATAGGATTCCTGCATTGCCAACATGCTGTCTGCAGTGTTTTGAGCATGGAAGAGAGAGCAATCTTAAGCCGTTCTACTCATAAAGCAAGGCTTCACTGGTCTTTATCTGACAATAATTCTAAGATCACATGTCAAGTTGCTAAATTTGGTGCATTAATATTCAAGTTACGGGAACTGTAGCTTAAAAGCTCTTAAATTCAATTTTTTTTGTTATTGTATTTTATGTCTGATTAATAAACAAACAAACAAACAAACAAACAAGCAGTTCTACTCAGAATCCTACCCGGGTCTATTTGATGGGGCTTACACCCTGATAGGTGTTGTTAGGAACATCCAGTTAATTCCAGTACCAGGAGCCTTGCACCCAGTTCTGTACTCTGCTGCACAGAAGACCATTATGATGGCCAGGTAGTTTTTCAGCTCCCCACCCATCCAAACCATCATATTTTCCAGCAGCAGTAACCAAGTTGATTTTAGTTATGACAGGGTTGCGAGCAGTCAATAAGGCAAGTTTAACTAATAAAAGTGCTGGATTACATGCTTCTGTTGTCAGGCTTGGGCCTTACTTGCCATAGAATGCTGTCCAGCCGAACACCTGGTCTGTTGTGTTAGGGGCTGTTTTCTTAGACATGCTTCTTTTGCTCTTTTATCTCCCATGCCAAATATTTATTATTATGGTGTACACATAAGTAAAGCATACATAAGGTTAAAAGAAATAGTCCAAATAGTCCAAATAGTCCAAAGCTTATAACATTCAGAGCTGCTAGCTCTACATGTCCAATTGATGGGTAAAACTTTTGACCAATAGACCATACGCATTTCAGCCCCTTCGGGCCTTCCTCAGTGGGGCCAAAACGCATATGGTCTATTGGTCAAAATTATTAAAAATATTTTTTTCTATGCATTAGAATACAATGGTATTCCAAGGAGGTAAAAATAATCAAAACAAGATTACCACCCCTGCTTCTTTGGAAGAAATAAACTTTCTTCCTGTGTATATAGTTCACACTTCTGCAACAGTACCAAACTGCTCCAGTGGACATGGTTGTTGTTGTTTTTTTCTTTAAAAGCCTCAGAATTAAAGATAGCAATAAATAATGCCAAGGAACACATTTTCTTTACCACAGTTCCAGGGGAAATGTGTATGTGCTTGCTGCTATCAGTGCATGCGTGACAACAAAACAAGCTACAGGTAAACTCTTGGGGAAAGGTGAACTTTTCCCCAAGTATTTTTCCAGAAAATTTATTATTTCTGAGGCCATTCCAAACTGAGCAGAAGAGAGTTTGTTCATCTGTGACACATAACTGCAGGCTTTTGTACTTTTAAAGAAGTTAACTTACCTGTATTGATTTGCATCATTACCCCTTCCGTCTGGCCATCTAAGCTTTCCCATCAAAATTCTTAAAGTATTGATAAAGAGAATGAAATTTATCTGCAAAAATAACAAGTTGACATTATATTTTAAAGATGTGTTGTGACCTTATCCACATTTCAGCCTACAGTACAGAAAATTGGGAAACTGACTTACAACAATAGATACCAGCACAGGGCCTCGAATGATCCACCAGACGTTTGTCGGATTAGTGTCCCAACATCTGTGAAGATAGAAAAATTAGTTATGATGTTTCAATCAGCCAAGCGTAACAGAATTTATAGTACCTGTCGACATGACTTCATGTTGCAGGAAATTTTATAATCCTTTCAGGGCTCTTTTTGTAGAAAAAGCCCAGCAGGAACTCATTAGCATAATAGGCCACACCCAACAGCAGAAACTCATTATCATTATACCCCTGCCAGCACAGCTCATTAGCACATTAGGCTACACCCCTATGTTACCAGAAGTGTGGTCATCCAGCCACACCCACCTTTTGCTTCTTATTCTGTTTACCTTGTTTGTTGTCAAAACCCAGGGCTTTTTTTTGTAGCAGGAACTCCTTTGCATGTTAGGCCACACACCCCCTAATGTAGCCAATCCTAATGAGTTCCTGCTATTGGGCGTGGCCTATTATGCTAATGAGTTCCTGCTGGGCGTGGTTAACTTGGGAGCCAGCCAGAACTCCGTTCCTGCGCGTTCCTGCCCAAAAATAGCCCTGAATCCTTTTATTATAAATAAAAATACTGTATAGAATAAAAATACTGTAGAGCAAAATCCCTCCCCCAGATACAGCTTGGCATCCATCATGGTTATGAAAATTATTTGGAAGTTGCACCATTAGAGGAAACTCAATTGTCCATTACAAGCAGGGAGAGCACACTGATAAGAGAAAGGTTATGATTCCAGGAGAGCTCAAGACATTTTCAAGTTCCTAGTAAGGTAAGGAGTCCTAAGTATGGTCCATTCACACTTCTGTTTTCTACATGTTCTGTTCTGCATGATCACCGACTCCCATATGTTTTCTTCCCCCACCCTAAGATCCTCCCTGGAGTCTCTGTTCTCAGTGGCTTCGCCAACCGGTGTGTCCCAGGGAATTATAGACATTCCTTTCCAGGGGTCATTTCGTAGAAAAAGAGGTGCAGGAGCTCATTAGCATAACTCATTAGCATAACTCGTTTGCATATGCCACACCCCCTGACATCACCGGAAGTTTGTCAGAAGGCAACACCCACCACTCAGGCTCCACTGGACTGTTTTGGATTGCTAGCTATGGGGGGGGGGACGCATAGATCTGCCCTCACAGAGGAGGGAGAGCTTGTACCTGAAGGCGGGCCGGGGGGGGGGGCTCTGCAACTTACCTGGCTGCTTCTTGCTCCTCGTGGCCCAGCTGAGGGCTGCTGGGAGCAAGGGGCGGGGCTTGTTGCATGTGCCCGCCCCCTGGGCTCCTTACTGCCGGAGCTCCGCTCCTGTGCACTCCTGCAGGAAATGACCCCTGTTCCTTTCTATGTAGGGTGCCCCCACTTGGCTCACCCTAGGTTTTAACTTGCAAGTCAGGGCAGTTCTCTCTGCCAAAGAGGTTTTGGAATGTCATGGTTGTTTTCAACCCTCCATTGTGCTGCAACTGTGAGTTATGTCTGGCTTTTACAGACTTATAACCAACCATTTGTTTCCAATTATGAGGGCACTTCTCTCATTGGAGGAGGGGGATAATTCGGTTGATTGCCCATTCACACTGCAGACCTCATTTGCCCCCTGCTGCTCCTGAGCAATCATGGATCCCCCCAGGAAAAAAATCTGGTGGGTGCTGCAGTGTGAGGGAGAAACAGGAAGAGAGGTCACATTCCTCACAGATTTTTTTAGGCTATGATCTATTGTTTTAGCAGCTTTGTTGCTATAGTTTTTTTAATGTGGTCTTAATTTGCATTTTGTTTTTTACACAATTTTTTTTCCCTGTTAGCCATCTTGGAGATCTGTAATGAAAAGACCGGACAGAAATATTTTGAAAAACATGATTTATGTATGTCTAAGCGGTGGCTCAGAGGTTAAGATGCTGAGCTGCAGACCGGAAGGTCTGTAGTTCGGCAGTTCAAGACCCTAGTGTCACGTGATGGAGTGAGCTCCCGTCTCTGGCCCCAGTTCCTGCCATCCTAGCAGTTCAAAAGCAAGAAATTGCAAGTAGATAAATAGGTACTGCTTCGGTGGAAAAGTAACAGTGATCCGTGTACCTCGGCGTTTAGTCATACCGCAGGGCTCTTTTGGGGCAGGAACGCACAGGAACGGAGTTCTGGCTGGCTCCCAAGTTGGCCACGCCCAGCAGGAACTCATTAGCATAATAGGCCACACCCAACAGCAGAAACTCATTAGGATTAGCTACATTAGGGGTGTGTGGCCTAACATGCAAAGGAGTTCCTGCTACAAAAAAAGGCCCTGGGATTTGACAACAAACAAGGTAAACAGAATAACAAGCAAAAGGTGGGTGTGGTTGGATAACCACACTTCTGGTAGCATGTGGGTGCGGCCTAATGTGCTAATGAGCTGTGCTGTCAAGGGTGTGGCCCAATATGCTAATGAGTCCCTGCTGTTGGGTGTGGCCTATTATGCTAATGAGTTCCTGCTGGGCTTTTTCAACAAAAAGAGCCCTGCCACATGACCACGGAGAAGTCTTTGGACAGCGCTGACTCTTCGGCTTGGAAACAGAGATGAGCATTGCCCCCTAGAGTCGGATTCGACTAGCTGTTGAGCCAGGGAAACCTTTACCTTTAAAGGCATGTGCACATTCATCTTTTTGATGATCACTGCAATATTGTCATAATTTGCAAGTGTGAAAAAGTCACCACAGATGAACCATCACTGACAGAGCTGCATCAGCCACTTCAGTTCACCCATTCATCTGTGAATCACCTAGGGATGTGTCATTAGCTAACATAGTGTTAGACTTGGGAAATCTGGGTCAAAATCCTTGCTTAACCACCAGCTACTGTTTCTCAAGCTCTACCTCATAGAATTGCTATAAAGATATAAAAACATGTCATTTATATCTCCACTTCCCAAGAATGGTAGTGTTTTCTCCTGTGGCCTCATCAACTCTCTCAGCTCTTTACTATAAAATAGATACTTAGCTAGCCTAAGGTATGGTTACTTCTGTCACTTTATTCTCATATAGTTCTTAAGCTCAAATGTATAGCTTTCCCCTTTCACCCTTTGACCTGAGGCTCTTAATGCACTTTTTAAAATATACAATGTTATTCTTGCTTGATGAGATTTTTTTGCAAAAAGCTCTAACTGGTGAATGGGAAAATATCATAATACAAAGGTTTATGCAACAATACATTTGTGAATTGTTAAGATGCAACAACAGAATAATGTGACTACCCCTCTGGAAAGCATAACAAATGCAGTCATACATCTGCAAATGCAATTTGAATTCAGACAGTTCATGGTCTGGGAGGGCTTTTATAGAGGTTTTGTTTCTGTGGTGTTCAAATGAGTATCACTTTTGTAAAGTTACTTCCAGACTTAAAACTCACATGGTTAGTGATAGAACTGTGGCCTGAAACCAGATGTATTGACATGAGGCTGGATCCTGCCAGCTTTTCTGCTAGTGCAAGACAGAGGAGGAATGATTTTACCCAAATCTGTTCCTCACGACAGTCCTAGTCCACATTTCTTTTTGTATACCTTCCTCCTATGATCCCTGGCATAAACTTTGCCATGGTCAAAAGGGGTCCTTCCTACCTTTTTCACCAGTGGTAAAAGCTCATAGTATCCAACCCATGCTGTTGATCCTTGGAAACTGCATTTTGGTGAGGATCCTGAGTACCGGGAATCCATAGCTCCTTCAGAACAGTTCTTAGGATTCTCTGACTAGGAGTTATGAATTTAACAGATTTGAAACTGAAAAGGGGGAACAAAAGCATTTATGTGTTCATATCCCTCATCTAATTTCATACTCCTCCTTTTTTCTCAAAAATTTCTACAGATTGCAAAATAAGAAGATTACAGATGATTGAAAGCAGCTGTAAAAAGCTTTCTTGTAGACACACAGATGAGGCAATACTAGTTTATGAAACATAAAATGTGGGAGAAAGTTAATACAATTGTGGCTTACCCAATATTTTCATGGAATTCTCTGACTAGGGCCCAAGCCATAATGAACAGGGTCGGGGTGCCTGTAGTGGTGAGTTAATTTTTTTTTATTAGTCCTTACTCATGCAAAAGAAGTCACAAGCAAACTGAATATTTTGACTGAAAACAAAAGTTATCCTTACCCCATCCCAAAACCACAAACCACCAGAAGTACTTTCTTTCTGAGAAGAAAGAAATCACTAGCAAAGTATGAAGGTATAGCCCTTCCACGAGAAGCCAGCTGTAGTTAGACATAATGCAGAAGTGGAAGAAGACCATGGCAATCTTACATCTTACCTGAAGAAACAAAAAGAGAATATGACTGATGACTTATCTCTCTGTCTGCCTCTTACACAGACTTCATCACGAGCACAAATCTTAATTTTCTTACAAGATTGTCAATAGATCCAAAATGAAATGCAGTCTTGTAAGTCATGAACAGTACCCACATTTGCAAATTTATTACAGATTCTCCCAGGTTCATATTTACTTCCTTGTATAATCAATGTACCTTGATTCATTCTCTAGAATGGGTTCATGACATTACATGACTTGATAACCATAATTGTGTTTAAACCTGTTTGGTATTTTAATTTCTCTTCTTTTGTATGGTCTTGTGGTAGTTTCATTTGGTTAATCTGGCCATTCTCCCCCAACACACACACTTGTAATTGTCCTTACAAATCAAAGAGAACTAGATATTATGATCTCAGTTTGATCCGACTCGGGACTTGCAGGGCTCTTTTTGTAGCAGGAACTCCTCTGCATATTAGACGACACACCCCTAATGTAGCCAATCCTCCAAGAGTTTACAGTAGTAGCAGTAGAAGAGCTCTGTAAGCTCTTGGAGGATTGGCTACATTAGGGGTGTGTCACCTAATATGCAAAGGAGTTCCTGCTACAAAAAGATCCGCATGGACTAGGCCTTGACTGTGGTTGATTAGTTCAGTTCTTCATAAACAAATTGAACGTACACACCTAGAATAATGTTCAGTCTCTTTTTTTCCTTAAAGCTGTTTCCAACTCCTCTTTCTTACCATGAATAATCCACAGTAGACAGAATCATCGGTATCTTCAGACAGTACAGCATCTTTGATGAAGTTTGCCATGGCTCGCAAAATGAATGATGCAAACAGATGCATATGGATGTAATTCCTTGTACAGCGAAGTCGTCTGTGCTCCAAAAAGAAAAAAATAGTGCTGGTTTCTGAATAGGAAATTTCTCAGTGATCTCAGCAGTCATATGAATATATACATCTGCTCACTACAGAGATCCCTCCAGTTTAAGAATTTTAACTGTAAACTATCTCCAGGGTCGCAGGTTTAGCTACCTGAGATCCTTTAATTGGAGTTGCCAGAGATTAAACCTGGGACTTTCTGCATGCGCAGGAAGTGTTCTTCTATGCCCTTCAAATCAGATTGAACCCTTAAGTACTCTCAGGGCTATTTTGGGGCAGGAACGCACAGGAACAGAGTTCCAGCTGGCTCCCAAGTTGGCCACGCCCAGCATGAACTCATTAGCATAATAGGCCACACTCAACAGCAGAAACTCATTAGGATTGGCTACATTAGGGGGGGGTGGCCTAACATGCAAAGGAGTTCCTGCTACAAAAAAAGGCCCCGGCCTGCTGTTGGGTGTGGCCTATTATGCTAATGAGTTCCTGCTGGGCTTTTTCTACAAAAAGATCCCTGAGTACTCTTAAGTACCCCATCAACAGTGATCTAATGCCAGTGCCTAATCTGATTACAATATCATGACATGATAAAAACTGAAAGCTTCCAAAAACTCTCACCATTATAATGAACCAGTTGTCACCTTATCTATGTCAGAAAAACCAACAGCATTTGGATCCAATCCATTATCTCTGTCTAAAGCATCCTTCTCCTGCCAACCTAGCAGTTTGAAAGCAAGATATTGCAAGTAGATAAATAGGTACCGCTTCCGTAGGAAGGGAACAGCGTTCCGTGAGCCTTGGTGTTTAGTCATGCCGGCCACATGACCACGGAAACGTCTTCGGACAGCGCTGGCTCTTCGGCTTGGAAACGGAGATGAGCACCGCAACCCTAGAGTCGGACTCGACTGGCTTTCGAGCAAGGGAACCTTTACCCTTTTATAGTATCCTTAGTCCACCTTTCCTCCAGTGTTCTTAGGATGGCATACATGATGGAAACTGTTTTAACTAAGAATACTGACACACTACCCAAGGATACAAGATTTGCTTCTTACTTCATAAGGTTACATCTTGCTATCTTGTCAATATATTTTATTTATTTGTTATATTTATTTATTTATTAAATGATAAACCGCCTTCCCCCCGAGGGCTCAGGGTGGTGTACATCATATTTCAAACATAGAATAGACTGAAAATATACAATAAATAGAAAATTAGTGCAGGTAACAAATAATTGATAAGTAATACAGGTAACAAATAATTGATAAAATAATAATAGAGAAAACAATAGTTTACAGTTTTGCGAGAATGCCAAGACTCCTTTCTACAAGTTCTTCATAAGAAACCAGCATATTTAAAAGAATTTAAATTTGTTGTGTAAAAATATATTTAAAATACAATCCATAAAACACAGCATAGGCTGCAAAGTCATCTCCACTAACAAATGGGGGAGACTTTTGCTGATTCCCCCACACACACCCACCACAGGATCCCATATTACACTTCCACATGGTTCTTGAGATTCCCCCCAACCTCCACGGGTAGTGTTTCAAGGGACAGGGAGACGGGAAGAAAAGATCTTTAGAGCCTATCAGTAGTAAGAATGGCACAGGGAACAACAATGCTTTGCAGGGGGGAGGATGTCTTGATGGTACGGTGGGAGGGTGGGGAGATTTCATGCCAATGTAGTTTGAAGATTAATAAATTTGGTTCTTTACAACTTTGGGCTTATTCCGTCCTCTGCTTTCTATAGTCATGCAGTCCTAATTGTTCGTTCGTCCAAAATTCCATTCAACAACTGCAGATACTATCATTTTGTCTATTAAAGGATTCACCCGAGAAGGAAAGCAAATGAAAATATAGAAAAAAAGAATTTTTCCTCACCTGAAAGAAGCCAGAATGCCTAAGGCCACTGTCAGGGCCGCCAGGGAGAAACTGTATCCAACAGTGTATGCAATATTTAACTTCATAATATAAGACTGCTGTGAAAAGACATACGACAGCACTTAGTTCAGGCAGAAATGTGTTCACACTAGGAATTCACCCAATTCATCATCTTGTTGTCACCGTTGTTAGTTTACAACATGCAGAGCCAGTTTGGTGTAGTGGTTAAGTGTGCGGACTCTAATCTGGGGGAACTGGGTTTGATTCCCCACTCCTCCACTTGCACCTGGCTGGATGACCTTGGGCAAGCCATAGTTCTGATAAGAGCTGTCCTTGAAAAAGAGCAGTTTCTGTCAAGAGCTCTCTCAGACCCACCTACCTCACAGGGTGTCTGTTGTGGGGAGGGGAAGGGAAAGGAGTTTGTAAAGTATGCCACAGCCTGACAAAGAAACACATCTATGCAGGGTAGCCAGCGTCCTATTTAAAGCAGGTCACCTGTCCTGTACCTACACTTGTAGCACTGGTGTACAAGGAACCAGTGGCTTGGAGAGACAGGCTGCAATGCACTGCTAATGCTGCATGTGTAGAACCAGGCCCAATTTAAGCTTAATGCCAGTCACAATTAATCCTGAACAGGTATGCTTCTTTTATGTATCCCATATCATGTTTAATATGGGCTTTTGGAGGAAAGGCTACAGTGAGAGAAACTAGTTGAAGAATCTCTCACACATCCTCTTCCTAATTCTCTATCCAGGAATATATTATTATGGAAAATAATGATGATCATGATGATAATGTGCTTTAAAAACTAGTCTTTGAAAAATAGGACCAACCTACCAGGGCCCAAGTCCACAGCACTGTTAAAATCTGGGAAGACATTATAGGTGGTCATGTGTCTAACCACAATAGTGTCTATGAGTACTTCAGCAGATATGTAGGGAGTGGCAGTGATGAGAAGACCATATCCATTGTATAACTGGATGACAAGGGCTCTTTTTGTAGCAGGAGCTCCTTTGCATATTAGGTGACACCCCCCCTAATGTAGCCAATCCTCCAAGAGCTGACAGAGCTCTTCCTACAGGGGCTACTGTAAGCTCTTGGAGGATTGGCTACATTAGGGGTGTGTGGCCTAATATGCAAAGGAGTTCCTGCTACAAAAAGAGCCCTTATTTCTTGATGATCCCCTCCATCTATTAAGTACTGATCTGCGTACTTCTTGGACCGGCTCTGCCTTTTCTGATCCAGTTTTGGCCTCTGCAATCCAGGTTCTTACTCTGTGTACCTATATTTTTCTGTGCCCTGCCTCAGCCTGCCACCCATCCTTGATCTAAGGTTGCTTTCATGTGGAGGTTTTGCTCCATATTCCCTGTAAAACTGCAATGTTGGGTTTTTTCCCTTCGACATCAAATTATCGTTTAATCGACCACTTTCATTTTAAAAAAGCAGACTCAGAGAAGGTTTGGGAGCCATGTAGCTGGGACATCAATTTCCACACCTCCCCGTCCCCACCTTGCACCATCATGCCCCCCAACCTCCCCTCCTGCCACCAGCACACTTTTTTGTTAGTAGGTCTGTCACTGTAGCATCATTCATTACACTGTAGCAATACATCTACTACCATTTTTTTTTCAAAATCCCAGGAAAAAGCATTCTGGCAGTGATGGAGGAGTAGGTGGGTGCCAGAATGCAGTCCTGGCTACCGGAAATGCAGAGGCATTTGCTGAAGCAATGAAGGTTCTACAAGGGTGATTTTCCATTGCCAGGACTGCATATCAAGGAATCTTCCCTGTGTGGATGTCTTGACTCAAATCCTGATGCAGACGTGACTTGATTAAGACTGACCTCTGTTTACTTAGCACAAGCACTAGGTTGAATCCTACAAGGCACAAGTACAAGGAACTCACAGAACTGGATCTTCTCCACCTTCCCCAATACATAAGAACATAAGAGACGCCAATGTTGGATCGGGCCAAAGGCCCATCCAGTCTAACACTCTGTATCACACAGTGGCCAGAAATACCAGTGCCATCAGGAGGTCCAGCAGTGGGGCCAGGACATTAGAAGCCCTCCCACTGTTGACCCCCCCCCAGCACCAAGAAGACAGAGCATCACTTGCCCCAGAGTCCCTATCTATACCTCGGGGCTAATAGCCACTGATGGACCTCTGCTCCATATGCTTATCTAATTCCCTTTTGAAGCCGTCCATGCTTGTAGCCGCCACCACTTCCTGTGGCCCCTCCAAAAACAAAAACAAAAAACCCTCCCAAATTGTCTTTGTGTTGATAGGGGGCTATCCCGGACAAAATGCCCTGCAGCAAGCGAAGCTGCAGGGAGGAGACAGAATTTGTGAAAATCATCACCCCAGCCTCTTCATCGGCAAAGAAATTGCTCAGCTGTGGAAGGCAGGGGATGTCTGCCTCCATGAGCTCTTTCATTTGTAGGGTTCAAACCACCATTTCCTTTCTGTATAAGTAATATCCACCATTCAATCCCAACTTTATAAACCCAGTTTACAAAAAAAAAATTAACCAGACTCAGAGTAACTTTACACATTATTGTAAATTTATTTTTGTTCCTTTGATTGTACTCCACACAAGTCTTTGATTCTTTCTATTTAACCCTAAGTGGAGGGGGGAAGAATTATCTCAGGGTGGTGATCTCCTTTGTCTGGTCAGCTATTGTTGTTTGGTTGCTGTATCTACTCTTATGGATGCTGTCTTGTGGGCATTGCTACAATGGTCTGCTCCCACAGAACAGATCAGTCTATTTTGAAGGATTTTTTTGTTTGTTCTGATTGGACAATACTATGTTCTGTCACTAGGTGCTGCTAGTTTTCTTGATTTTCCAGATCTCCGTCATGCTGTCTACCAAGCAGCCAGCCATAAGAAAGGTGAACCTAGCATTCTAAATGTAGAGAAAGGATCTTGGGATGCTTCCACATGGTAATGGTTACCTGCATTGCTTTTATCACTACTGTAAATGCAGAGCTTCCACACATGGGAGTTTTCTGCACACTTTCCTCCATCTTTTTTCCAGCTTCTCCATTCCATATGTATTCAGCAGCAACTCTGCACTGGCTTTCCGTTGTCACTGTGACAACTTGACACACACACACCCTTTTGGTTATTGCTGGAAACATGGTGCTCACAACAGGCTGACCACAACAAATGCACAGAAATGGACAGGACTTTTGTAGGGCAAGAAAATGTACCCCATTCCTTCCGGAAGGTACAGGCTGATAACATAGC
Organism: Gekko japonicus; assembly: GCF_001447785.1. NCBI lineage: Eukaryota > Metazoa > Chordata > Lepidosauria > Squamata > Gekkonidae > Gekko > Gekko japonicus. The sequence continues at coordinate 517,588 of NW_015164700.1, forward strand.
AACATCATGTGGAAGCTCACCAAACAAAAAAGGCACTCAAGTTTTGAAGCCATGATGAAGAGAGACCTCTGTGAGGAAGCAGTCTTCAGCAGCAGCTACTTCAGACCAACACAGCTACCCAACTGAATCTAGCTAGTGGAAAAGTCTGACTTCCTGACTGAAAGTCCGGAGAGTCGAAGAGAAGACAATACTGAGCTTGATGGACCAATGGTCTGTCTCAGGATAAGGCAGGTGCCCTGAAAACAAATGCCTCATAATACAGCAATTGTGTGTTCATTCAAACCACCGACACCATAGACTTTTGCCATATCTGTAGCTGTTCTTCCATATTTTGGCCCCGGTCACACGGGCAGGAAAATGTGGGGGGGAAGCGTGGCTGTTTGCCCCGGAGCAAAATAACACGCGGCTGCGCGATCAGACGTCCCGATGAGGTCCTGTCAAAGTCCCGTGGTTAGGGGGGAGGTGCCGATCACAGGACAATCCTGATGCGCGGCAAAGAAGCGGCCTCCCTAACAAAAGGCTTTAACCCCTTCCAGGGCTGCAGAGGAATGCAACGTGTCCTCCATCCGATCCCCTCCAGGAGGAGCTTCAGCCGGGCCGCCCTCCCACCACACGCCCCCTGCACCTCCCCCTCTGCCGCCCGGTGCAGAGAGTTCCTCTCGAGCAGGCCAAGCCAGGAGTGGGAGGGGTACGGAAAAGAGGAGGGGGCTGTGTTGTTTGTTTTTAAATGAAGTGTGCGCATGCGCCGTTGGGTGCTTGTGCGCATCCCGTGGAGACTTGAAGAAAAAAACCTTTTAGCGATGAGACATGGGCGGGCACCGGATGCCACAACCTACCACCGGAAATGCGATCAGGCGCCCCCCCCCCGCTCAGAGGTACTAGTTTTTTACTCCGCATCTTCGGTGGGAAGCCTCGGGTTCGCCACGGGAGCTCTACGCTTCCCAGATGTGGCGCTGTGATCGCGCCCAGAAAATCCACCTATCTTCCGTCTCTGTAGCGTGGCTAATGTTCCGTGTGACCGCAGCCTTAGTTTCGTGGGTTTGGGAGCAGGCAATAGAGTTTGCATACAGCATTACAAAGCCCATCTAACTAAAAGTTTCGAAATTAGCAGTACCTATTGACAGAGAATAATATTATCCAATCAATCTGATTGTCTTCACCTAGGTTTTACTTATTTATAAAGATTAAAAAAAAAACAACCTTGCTTTTCAGCAGGTACAGCTCTCACACAAATTGCATAAATAAAAACATAAACCAAACACTGGCATCACTGAACAAACGTGAGCAAAAAAAAAATTAGAAACCTCAGTTAACAAAGCCACCAAATTCTAGCCACCAAATGTATGGATGAACAACTGACTTACAAGCACCAAGGTCCCCTCTCTGTTGAATCCCAGCAACAAATTAATTCCATAATCTGGGGGCCATCATTAAAAAAGTGCTAATTGTGGTGACCACCAACCTGACTGAAGGAGGGTCCACCAAAATATTGTTTGTACTTGATTTCATTGGGGAGGTACATATTGAGATGGTGCTTCCTCAGATACGAATCATTTGAACTCACCCGTGGTCTCTGTGCAATTAAAGTAGCATTCACTTCTTTCAGATCATAGTCACAAGCAATGTGCGTTCTAGGGAACCTCTTTGACCAGCCTTCCCTGGTGCAGTTACGATATATATACCCTGGATGGCAATGTAAGCAAAAAAATAAATTATATGATTAGGCAATGCACTGTACATTGGTCTCCCCTCAAAATCAGTTCAGAAACTACAGTTGGTGCAGAATGCCACAGCTCAGCTATTTCCAGAAGATAGATGGAGTATGCATATTACATTCTGCAATCACTCCATTGGCTGCCCATTAGTTACCAGAATCAATTTAAAAGTATTCGCCGTCACATACTGTTAAGTCGCTCGCTTAACAAAGTAGTCGGAGAGTGATTCAGCAAAGGTTCAACTTTATTCAACAACTCGAACACAACTCCAACATGGATCAACATCTGATAGCCAGAACAGCTTTAGCATTAAAGCTGTTCCCTTTTTAAACTCTTCCGGCTAATGTAGCCACACCTTACTGTACATTACCAACCAATGAGATTGTTTACATAAGGACCAATCATTGATGTTCCCGCTCAGGGAGCTTGCTGACAAGTGATTGGTAGGTTCTTCCTGGGCTAGCATTGTGATTGGATGGATTTGGATCCTAGCCCAGGACGAAGCTTTACATGACACTTCAACGAGGTGATTCACATACACATGCATTCAATGGCAGTTATTGAATACATTACACATACAAAGCCCTTCACGGCCTTGCACCCTCATACCTGAGAGACCGTCTTCCCTCCTACGCTCTACCGTAACAGCTGAGCAGGGCCTTCTGCAGGTGTCAACATGCAAATGGGCAAAATCAGCAAGTGCCTGTACAGGTGCCTTCTCCATTGTGGTGCGCCCCCCCCCCCCACCTTGTGGAATGGTCTGCCTGGGGAGGTCAGGAAGGCTCCCGCTCTCCTGGCTTTCCACCAGCTATGCAAAACTGAATTATTCAAGAGGGCATTTCTACACAGGCAACAGGGTAACGTTGTACAAAATGATTCACAAAGCTACGTGAGCAAATGATTAGGGACTGTGGCCTATACGACTGTGGGGTCTTTGAATGACAAAGGAATAAAGTGGAGCCTTTGGGTGGCAAGGAACTAAATGAAGATGGGGAGATGGCAGAGAAGCTCAACAATTTTTTTTGCTTCTGTGTTCACGGTGGAAAGTGTGGAGCCCGTGCCACAGCCCCTCAGAAAGGGAGTCTGAAGAACTGAGCCAAATTGAAGTGACCAGAGATGAAGACTTACTGGGGAAATTACAAACCAATAAGTCTCCAGGTCCTGATGGCATACACCCAAGAGTTCTTAAGGAACTCAGATGTGAGATAGTTGATCTACTAACCTGTATATGCAGCCTATCACTAAATTCAGCCACTGTACCAGAAGACTGGAGAGTAGCAAATACTACACCAATTTTTTAAAAGGGATCCGTAGGGGAACTAGAAAATTACAGGCTAGTCGGCCTAACAACTGTTTCAGGCAAAGTAGGAGACACTATAATCAAAGAGAATTGTTAGGTACATAGAGGGACAAAGCCTGCTGAGGGGAAATCAGCACAGCTTCTGCAAAGGGAAGTCCTGCCTCACCAACCTTTTGCCGTTCTTTGTGAAAGTGATCAAGCATGGAGACAACAGTGACTTGGTAGATATATACTTGGACTTTCAAGAGGCTTTTGACAAGGTACCTCACCAAAGAGTTGTGAATAGACTTAGCAGTCATGGGATAAGAGGACAGTTTTTCTTATGGATTAAAAAGTGTTTAAATGACAGGAAGCAAACAGTAGGAATAAATGGACAGTTCTCACAATGGAGGGAAGTAAGCACTGGGGTCCCACTGTCAGCAAGCTGCCAATGTGTTTTCTTATGCGTTCTGTATGCCATTGTATATTCCCTATGTAGGCGCTTCTCTGTTCTCTAGATATGCGCTTGTCTGCTTTCACTTTCCCATGTATGCTGGTTGTTGCGCTTAATTGCCTAGTTGCAGGAACGTCCGTATCTCTCAAGGCCACAGGTGGTTGCTGGCGGGTAGGAGCTTGGGTGATCTCATGGTACTATCCATGAGAAGCAAATATGTTATGGTTACCCGAGGCTCAATGGCGCGCGCGGGAACTCCCGTAATTGGGCCTCAGCTTTTTGAATTTCCTATAATCCATTGAGTCCCATGCTTTTGCCTCATTCTGAACAGTGATCCTGTTATGCACCTATAGCTTCAAAAATAAAGTAAAACCTTTTCTACAAGTGTGTACTTTGTTGATGTGATGGGAATCTGACACCCAAAAGGGCTGGTACTATGGGGGCTGGTACTATTTAATTTATTCATCTGGAACGAAGGATAAGTAGTGTAGTGGCCAAATTTGCAAATCAGGATGGTGAAAACCAAGGCTGACTGTGAAGAACTCCAAGAGGACCGCCACAAACTGGGTGAGCGGGCGGCAATGTGGAAAACAAAGCTCAAAGTTGGTAAGTGTAAGGTGATACATACTGGGAGAAAAAAAATCCAACTTCAAGTCTAGGCTAATGGGGTCCGAACCTGCTGAGACTGAGAGGGGAAAAGATCTTGGGGTCGTAGTGGATAGCTCAATGAAAGTGTCAACCCAGTGGGCTGCAGTGGTGAAAAGGGCAATTTTTTTTTTTTTGGGGGGGTATGATTAGGAAAGGGACTGAGAATAAAATGGCCAATATTGTAATGCCCCTGATGGAAGACTCGGACGACGACATGAGTTTGCACACGTTTCTTGTACTTAACACAAGACTAACCAAAACGGCCCTGCAAGGCCAACTATATACACACCCACCCAGCACAGCCCTGGTCCATTGGCAGGTTTGAATCTCCCGCCCAAGTGGCCAATGGTTGGAGCTGGGGGGAACTAGGATCCTATGTTCCCATTGTCCAGGGGACCCAAGCTCCTGTCTTGCCGCGGACCCCTAGTGGCGGTCCACGTACACAACAGCCCCTGTACAGATCTATGGTGCGGCCTCATTTGGAATACCGTGTACAGCTCTGGTCACCATATCTCAAAAAGGATATTGCAGAACTGGAAAAAGTACAGAGGAGGGCAACCTAGATGATTAAGGGGTTAGAGCACCTTCCCTAAAAAGAATGGCTGAAGAGCAAAAATTTTCTCCCTCTCCCAAAAGCCGGACTGGAATGGATACAGTGCCATTGTGTCATCCAGGAAATTCTGGAGTTGCTCCGCCAACGCTCTCTCAGTTACCTTTCCCAGAAATAAAAGATTTGAGACTGGGCGGTAACTGGATGGATCCATAGGTCCAAAGTTGGCTTCTTTAAGAGCAGTACAAGTACAGCCTCTTTTAATCCCTCCAGATAGACCTCCAAATCAAGGGACAGATTGATATCATCATCATCATTATTTATTACGGTCAAAGACCCATCAAACAGCATACAGGATCATAAAAAGCAAACCCAGGTTACCAAAACATTAGAGAGAAGATACATCATAAGGAATATTAAGGAGGAGCTTGCGCTTTGCAAATGCAATAAAAAGAAATTTAGCAACATTCCTTGATATTGCAATGGATTTGACCTCCAATAGATATTTCAGCACAAGTTCCTCAGAGTGGGTTGCTAGTTGTCCTTGGACCCTAAATGACCTTAATATAGGTGTAATTAAGAGAACTCTTTCTTCTGCATAATAAGAGCAATGAAATGGGACAGATTGATAATATCTACCAGAGGGTCCCAGCCTTCACCAGCCACGAGGGACATGTGTCTAAGAGGGAGACTTAGATACAGTTGGAAATCTGGTGCCTATTTGCAGGGCTGGAAGACATGATGGTGAAAGGGAAGGGGGGGCATTTTTAAAATCCAAGCAGCCTTGCTTCTGGTTAAAATTCTTGGGTTGATTATGGGACTCAAGACTTTCTGGAGGGCTGGAAGACGAGTTTGTGAAGGGGAAGGGGTTGGAGAATGGGCATTTTTAAAATCCAAGCGGCCTTTCATTAACCCCCTGAAAAACTAGAGTGTGATAATCCACGCTGTCCTGAAAGCCACTTAGCAGCCAATCGAGTCTGAGCATGGATGGGTTAACATCAGGATGTTTGTCACACTGAATCACTGATGCCCTGAGCACCCACTGCCCAATGAGCTACTTCTCTTTTCCCAGGTGACAACAGCCACGATTGCACTGCATCAGTTCATCACTTGAGATGCTCAATAGAGTCAATGCATCTTTATGGTACCACTATGGCACTGAAGTGCTATATCGGTTTAGCGGTTTAGCATTCACATTAGAACTGATTTTTTAAAAGGCTGAGGAAGATTGCGTGCCCGGCGGAAAAGGATGGTGGTGGGGGAATGGCATTGCAGGAAGCACTACAGGCATTTCAAACAGCACAACACAGTGATTCAGAAGCGCAATGAAGGGGTTGAAAACAGAAGAAAGCAGTTCACATCAACAATGGCTCGGGATTGCTCCACCAACGGGAGGCAAGCAGGTTTGTATGAACAGTAAATAAATTCAGCTAGCAGCCGGTTACTAGAACGGGTCTGTCTGAAATGACAGGGAAAATCTGTTAGTAACCTGTTACTAAACCGGAATAGATAGGCAGTCTGAAAAGGGCCAAAGAGTTTCTCCATGTGAGAAGCAGAAACAGCTGGGTGGGATTTGTCTTATGGAATGCCAAAGGGTTATGTTCTCTCACCCATGCTCTTCAATATCTATATGAGACTGCTGAATGAGATCATCCAGATCTTTGGAGATGAGTGTCACCAGCATGGAGACGGCACCCAGCTCTACATTTCTGTTTTCAAGCCTCCAGATGCATCCATCCTGGTTCAGAGCCAGTGCTATGAGGCCATGATCTGGTGGCTAATGTAAAACAAGCTGAAGCTGAATCCAGACAAGACAGAGGTAATGCTGGTTGGGAAGACTGATGTTCTGGAGGTCCATATTATCCACTTATCCTGTAGGGAATACAGCTGGCTTTTTCAGAGCAAGTTAAAAACTTAAGGGCATTCATGGACACAGCCGTGCTATTTGAAAAGCAGGTTGAGGCAGTGGCCAACATCTTCAACTGCATCTGGTTTGCCAACTCTCTCCTTTCTTGGACTCAGAAAATGTGGACATGCTGATCCATGGTTTTGTAACCTAACGGTGTGATTACTGTAACACGCTCTACATTGGGCTGCCTTGAAGACCTGGAAACGGCAGCTGATCCAGAATGTGGCAGCCTGATTGTTTACAGGAATTCGCCAATGAGAACACATCTTGCCCATTTTGAAACAGCTGCATTGGCTGCCATTTTTTTCAAGTCCAATTCAAGATGCTGGTTATGACCTTCAAAGCCCTCCTTGGCCTGAGGCTCTGAGGATCATCTCCTCCCATATGTTCCTGTGCACCAATTACAGTCTTCAGGTTGCCACTTGCTAGCTGTTCCCCCATTTAGGTTGGTCAACTCTGTGGAAGGTTCTCCCTGAGGAGGTACCATCATTCAGGAGGTACTTCAAGGCTTGCTTGTTTGCCAGGGCTCTTGATGGAGAAGTTCGCATCTTTGGGGGTGAGGGTATTGGTTTTTATCTCTAATGTTTAATTGGTAATGCTCCCTGAGCCAAGAGGAAAGATGGGATACAAATATTTTAATAAATAAAATAATGGAAGTAATAGGAACACCAAAGCAGGGAGTGGCTGACTACCTTTACAATACTTATTAGCAAGGTTTACATAACGCGGTACTTTTCTGCCACCAGTTTCTTGATTTTTGTTAGACTCTTGCCAAGGGATTGTCCTTGAGAAGCAGAACATGACACAAGTGACCTCCAAAATAAACATTTTTCACACATTAAATTAGAATGTTCCTTTAGTCTTTGGTACTGAACAAGTACAGTCCCAGAGAAGATTATATTTTTGCTAGCCAATGCCAATGCCGATGTATCCTATAGAATGGCTCTATTTGCCTTGGCTGCAAGGAAAATACGGGCCAACGCTGTTCTTAGGGGAACTAGCTAATACTGATTTTAGTGGGTATGCTGTGAATTAATCAACTGTTTATAACCCTGGTTTTAGGGATTCATAATGTTTTAGACTGTATTTTATTTTATACAATTTTCTATGTTTTATTGCATTCTTCTCTGCTCGTGTAAAGGATGAGATGGTTAGACAGTGTCATAGATGCAAAAAACATGAAATTGAGCCAACTTCAGAGGACAGCGGAAGACAGGAGGGCCTGGCGGGATCTGGTCCATGGGGTCGCAAAGAGTCGGACTCGACTGTGTGACTGAACAACAACAACAAAAATGGCTAAATACAATAAAAACCTTCTCTCTCTACTGAACAATTAAACTCTGGCCCGTGTCTCTCTTAAGTCATTTCATTTTTAGCTTTACCTTTTTTCCCAGTTATGATCTGGAAGACTTTGGGGCAAGGAGCTCGAACGGTTTGCCCAACTGAAGAGGACAGCCAACAGGTCATATTGTCCCACATTCCAAGGCATCCACCTAACATTCAAGAACAGAAACACAATTGTTTAAATTCCAGAAGCTGGGAGAAAATGCATCCCATCGTTGTGGTATAAAGAAAGTTTAAGAGATCCAAAGTTGGATACAAGCTCCTATGAACTGGGTGAGTTTGTGGTAGCAGACTTTTCTCACCCTTCCCTCCCTCCAGTAGCACCCTGCATCCCCTGAAAAGTCATTGCTGAGGGCCAGGAAACTTTCCAGAACAATATACCATGTGGTTCAGAAGGCTGCAACAATAAATGGAAACTGGTCAAAATCAACCCACTCACCACTTTACACAAGTGGAACTCAAGCTTAAAAAGCATTGTCAGCATGGGAAGGGGGGAGATTTTTGCTAATCCCCTCTTCTTGATGGCATATTGTTCAAGAGCATTTGTTCTGGAGGATTCTCCAACCATCAGCAGTGGCTTTTGGAGAGCTATAGAAGGCTGCTGGAGGAAGGCGAAGACAGCAAAGATCTGCTTACGTGAACTCACTTTGTTATACAAATTAATATCCAGTCAAAAATAGAAGACTGAAGTCAAAATGAGGAGGAAGATCTTGTATTTTATTGCAATGAAATACGGAAAACAGTTGACTGCTTTCTGAGCCCAATCAGCAAATACATGAAGTTAAATACTTAATATGACATCATCATACCATCATCATGAAAATAATATTCAGAAAGCATAACTGGTTACAAAAGCTTAAACAACATTTACATAAAAATCTTCTTATTGGTCAAATGTAAGAAAGGTGTGTCTATACAATAGTGTCACATATTTACTTGACCTAACCTAAGTCATATCGGCCACAGCTTGTTCTCACCCAAACAAAGGTGTTTTTCTCTGATACCAAGTAAAAGATCCTTTTTGACCCAGACACTTATGAAGTTGTAACCTAAACAATTAGAACCATGAACCTTCTACCTTCTTCTGTACCAAAAGAATGCTATTGTCTTGTCTGCTAACATCAGCTGAAAAAATACCCTGACCCCCAAAGAAGAGAGGCCTTCATTACATTCCAATAAGATGGTAAACCTATAATAAATCTATAAAACCCAGAGAAATATGAAGAATCAAAAAAGAGGAAAATCTATATAGTCCCATCTCTACTACAACTTGGCTCCTGGGATCCATTAAAGGAGGGACCGTATTCAGCCTGTGCTGAAAGCGCTGCACTGGCTGCCGATAGCGTTCCAGATTCGCTTCAAAGTGCTGGTTTTGACCTTTAAAGCCCTCAATGGCCAGGGTCCAGCCTACCTGAGGGACCGCCTTTCTCCATATATTCCCCCAAGGGCACTTCGGTCGGGAGGGAGGCATCTCCTGGAAATCCCAGGCCAGAAAGAAGCTAAGTTTGCTGTGACTAGGGCTAGGGCATTCTCGGTGGCGGCTCCTACCTGGTGGAAAGAGCTCCCGGAGGAGATCCAGGCCCTGCGGGACCTTTCTCAGTTCCGCAGGGCCTGCAAGACGGAGCTCTTCCGCCAGGCCTTTGGATAGGAGCCGCCGCCACCACCATTCCATCTGCATCCCTATGCCCTAGCGAATTTAACAGCTGACTGTCTTGCCCCCGGGGGGTGGAGTGTGGCACTGGAAATGGCCCTGAGTATGAGACTGTCGGTAGCTAGGTGAGGTTAAGATCTTCCCTCTTGCTGAAGTTTGCTATATATTGCTATATATCTGATTGTAATTTATGGTTTTAAATTATATGTGACTGTTTTAACTATATGTTTTGTTTTAAATTATATGATATTGTTTTACTTGGCACTCGGTGCCCCTGTTAGCCGCCCTGAGCCTTCGGGATAGGGCGGGATATAAATGCGAAAATAAATAAATAAATAAATAAAATATGCTTCTATTTCCATTAGAATATGTGAAACAAGGAGGTCCATGGCTTGGGTCCACATTTTTAACACATTGAAACTGAGGACCAAGAAGATAATAATAAAGATTCAAATAGTACTTTGTCTTAGGGAAAAAACACTCTCTGCACATTCATTCCTTCATAACAGGATAAGCAGCAGTGCTCCATTCAGGACGCTTCCCATTTGATGCTGGTGTGATGGCAGTTTACTAGAAATGCTTCCCATTTGATGCTGGTATGGTGGCAGTTTACTAGAAATGCTTCCCATTTGATGCTGATATGATGGGAGTATACAATTAAGCAGGGCTTTCTTTGTAGAAAAAGCCCAGCAGGAACTCATTAGCATAATAGGCCACAACCAACAACAGAAACTCATTAGCATATCCAGCCACACCCATGAGAGCATAGTTTATTAGCACATTAGGCCACACCCCCATGTTACCAGAAGTGTGGTTATCCAGCCACACCCACCTTTTGCTCCTTATTCTGTTTACCTTGTTTGTTGTCAAAACCCAGGGCTTTTTTGTAGCAGGAACTCCTTTGCATGTTAGGCCACAGCCCTAATGTAGCCAATCCTAATGCATTTCTGCTATTGGGTGTGGCCTATTATGCTAATGAGTTCCTGCTGGGCATGGCCAACTTGGGAGCCAGCCGGAACTCCGTTCCTGTACATTCCTGCCCAAAAATAGCCCTGCAATTAAGGATTTCAATTTAGGCACCAATCCCAAATGACATCCCACAACACATCTTAAAAGAAATTCACCTTACAGGCACTGTAACAACCCCCTCCAAGGCTGCAGCCTGGTTCATGACATCACATCTTGGAAGGATTGCCACAAGCTAAAGCAAAGGGCCCAGCACCATCCTACCTCAGCCCCTCCTGCTGGCTCCAGGGTTGATAGGTTACTGCTTGCCATCACTAAGGTATGAGTTTGACTGGGAGAGTCTTGTTGGATGTCCACTTGCATTTGCGATAATGAAGCTCCCCAGGTTCTCCTGGCTCCCTCAAGCTAAGTCATACCCAGTAGTATATAATGGAAGCAGCCACAGGCAAGACAATACACACTCCCTTGGTCCCTTTTCCCAAGGTCACTCACCAAGGAGAACTAGGCAAACAGAATAATATGGAGGACAGGACTTCAGTAATGTGGTGCCAGTTCATAGGTTTTAGGTGCTTAGAGACCTAGGCATGTTGCCTGGGGTTCAAACTCCAGGTGATACAGTTACAATAACAATAAGAATGTTATTGTCTTGATGGGAACAGCAAGGAAGATGCATATGAAGCATCTGGACGTAAAGACTGCTTTTCTACATGGAAAAATAAAGGATGATGTTTACGTGGAACAGCCACCAGAATTTGAATAACCCAAAGACAAGCAACTCATGTGTAAACTGTAAAAGAGCATGATGGTTAATGAGGGTAGGATAGTAATTCTTGAAATGTGGCTTTTAAAAGTCCATCATTACCTTTCTTCTCAGACTTAGTATTTCTTCCATTGACCCCAAACACATGGTCAAGATGGCATCTCCAGGTAAAGACTTAGTCCTTTCCTGGCTTGTGTACAGAAGAGCCCAAGAGTTAAGAGAGCTTCTTCCTCATGTCCTGAACATCTATAATCTCCCTTTTGAGAATCCCCCCGAGGGGGGGGCGGGAGTCAGTCTTGGTCTTTCTGACTCAAGAGGAAGAAATTGCTACCTAGCGGCCTTTCTGCTTTAAAAGTCTCTATCTCTTTAGGTATGACATTCTAGCAAGAAGTGAGACAATAAAACCTTTGCTCTTACTTCACCCACAGCTGTTTGCATCTGTAAGCACTCTGTGTTTGGGGCTTGTAGTGTATCAGACCCCTACAGGGCCGGGCATGCCTGGGCTTGCCCAGACACCAAACACAGCTAGCTTCAGACCAAAAGACAATGGGCAGTAGGATCCTAGCCAGGCCCAATGAAAGGGCTAGGTCCCAGGCCAAGAGGCCAAGAGGTCTCTTGGTTACTGTAAATAGCCTATCGGGAGTGGGGTGTGTATTGGTGGAGGGTTTTTCTGAGAGAATATAAGCCGGCCTGCGAGCCGGGTATCTTGTCTTTGTTCCTGACTAAATAAAGGTATGCTCAGCTGAAATCACTCTCCGTATGCATACTTTTCAGGGCTCGATGACTCACTCTCCCCACACACACATTTTCCTTTTTGCCAGCTACAAACTCACCATCAGGTTCCAACTCATAGAAGGCGTGCAGTCACAATGGTTGAATTATTGGAGTGAATTCCAGGATGGAGAAGCTGTTTTATATACATGGATTTTAATGCTGATTAAAAGGTTTTTTAATCATGTGCTGCCTTGGGGGGGGGGGGCTAAGTTGGATAGAAAGGTGGCATAAAATATTTAAATAAAATAGCATGGCCATCAAGGTGTTACTGGAGAGCGACAACAGCTGCACAAAAAATGTGATTGTCAAGCGTAGGGCAGTTGTGTGCACTGGCCTTTATATAACACAACCACTTGTATCCTTTCCCCTCTAATGCTGCCGGTATTTCCCAGGTGCTGGAAATATACAAAGGGCTTCTTTTATTTACCCTCTGTCATACAATAATATGCGTTGGTTTAGATAATTTAGGCCTGATTCCTGCAGAACCCAAACAGCACAGGAATTGGCAGTACACAAGCCTCCATTAACTAAGCCTGATGGATATTAATCATGCATTTCTAGCAGCATTTGTTAAAGAAACCGTGATAAATGTGCTGGGAAATGGGAGGGCAGCTGATCTTGTACAGCCTAGTTCTGTTTCACCCACACACACACATACACACACACTTACCCATTCCAGGTGTATTGAATATTCATAACTGAGTGTCCCTGACAGCAAGAGTATAGTGAGCCCAAGCATAGCGGGGAACAGACAGACAGCACACAGGGCTACTACTGTCAAAGGTTCCCACAGACCAATGGTTGCATGTTGGAGGGATATAATCTGAATTCAACTCACTGATAAACAGGGTGGGCAAGGCCACTCTGTTTTGTTTATATAAGACAGTAGTGTATCAATAAAATGTCATTAATCAAGACCAGGAAGCAGCAAATATTACTCCTCAATCAACCATTGTTCTGAAATCTGTTTCTCAGAAGGGAAACCCTTCCCTAACCCCAGGAACATATGTCGCCCACAATAATTTACCTAAAACTACCATAAAGAGAGGCATAAATCACTCTGTGCACCAATACCAGCACTCTAAACACGCCAGATGTAATTACCACATGCAGTGTTTCTTCTGTAATGGAGGAAACAGGAGACATTTGGGAGATATGTTTGCGAGTCATTTTTTCAAACAACACCAAACAGGTGCAAAAACAGAAATGTGGGTCATAAAATTAAACTGATTTTAAGTGCTAATAGGAATATTCCCTGAATACTATTAAAATGGGGTTGTGTGACCATTTTAATATGGTGAATGTTAATGGAGGGTTTCGAGTTATGTGTAGGATGTTACTGTTAAGAGGCGGTGGGAAAGAAAAATGCAGTGATATTGGAAGCAGAGTTCATTCATCTCATTCATCCCAAAGGGAATCTCATCTCCCATCCACCAGACGCAAACTGACACACAGTTTCTGAGAGATAATGCCATGGTTTGATGAGTTCCTTCTGGTTTGTAGCACATTTCTTCCCTCTAGATGAGGTGTGGATGTCAGAAGGTTCAATGTGACCAAGGGACAGGAGAGTTAATGTGTCTCTGGCACCCAGACCCATAGGAAGATCAATTGCCTCTTTGTTTGAGTACTATTCCCATTTATCTCAGGGCAGTGATGACAACTTCACTGTGAGAAGAGCTCTGCAGTTAAAAGAGAGTGGGTACTACTTTCCCCTGCCCTCCATGGGCAGAAAAATCTCCAGAATGCAGTCACATTTGACTAGCACTGGGTAGTAATACCAAGAGCATATAGCGAAGAGTGAGATCGCACAGACTGATACCACCAACAGAATCTGCACATTCAGATGAACATCTGCCAGAAGCCTGATGTATGGACAAATGTATGCACATAGACATTCACCAGGACTTGAGAGAGGAGGAGGACATCTTATTTAAGAGAATAATCTGAGAATGGAATTAGTGTTCCCACAGAGTTGGTACTTTACCTGAACTTCCAAGACGCTCATTGTCAACGGTCCTATTCTCTTCTTCCTGGGAGAGGATCGATGTGCAGAGTTCTTCTTCCCTCTTCATAATTTTCAGCACTTCACACGATGTGATCATGGCTCCAATCTGCTGTTTTTAGAAAATAACTACTTTATTATCTGCCAATAGCTAAACATATTATCTACAAAATGTAACATCTACAAAAAGTTGTCTGGGACACACTGGATTATAATACATGACTCTTAAAGTGCAGGGTTTTGAAATGAGATGATGATTTTTAATATTATGCTTCCTTTCTGGGCTTAGTTGGAGCCAGAAATCACTAGAGCTTAGAACTAGGACTTGTTCTGTTTAGCTCATGTGTTGGACTAGGTTTGGGGAGATGCTAATTCAAAAATCCCTACCTTGCCAAGAAGGTCACTTCTTGGTCTAATCAGTGATTTTAGTCTAATCAGTCTTTCTTAGTCTAACCTATCTCACAAGGATGTTAGGAGGATAAAATAGAGGATGGGAGATCCGTGTATGTAGTCCTGAATTCACTGGAGGAAAGGCTAGGATAAAAGTGTGATAGATTTTCATGACAGCTTCCGCCACAGGAAGCAGGAAGCAATCATAAACTGAAGAGTGACTTTGAGTTTGGCCAGATTTCCTTTTCTTCATCAGTGTGCAAGGAACATATGCCTTTACAGAATGGGGATGAGGGGGAACGGGTTTCGGGACCATGCCCGGTAGTCTTCTGGAAGTCTTCAGCTCTGGCATTTCGCATTTAAAAATTAAGCACTAATTAAGCTGTAATCGGAAATAATAATGTTAACCATGAATACACGTGCTCCTTCAGATACAACCTTTACACATCTGACCTGATCTACACTAGGATATACACAAAAGGCTTCAAGAAATCATTTACACCAAGCCTGCAGAACTTTTAACCTACCTGCCATGCATTGCCATCTGCCGCCTGGACAATCTTATTTGGCTGCAGTCCCAGGTAGGCCATTATGAAGGCCCCTGGCAAGCTTCCATGTACAGCTGGGGGACTGTGTTCAGTTTGGTGGGTCACCCTTTGATTTTACACAGTCCTCTGCTACCCTGTTTCCCCGAAAATAAGACCTACCCCAAAAATAAGCCCTAGCAGGATTTCTATGCATTTGTGGTATAAGCCCTAGTGTGTCTTCTTGAGAAAAAATAAATATAAGACAGTGTCTTATTTTCGGGAAAACACGGTAGTACACAAGAGACACAGTTTTTAAGGGAAACCGCTGAACAGAATCAGCTACAGCTTGGCCTGGGTGCCACTTGTATTGTGTCAATGGACTTGAGTTAGCTTCTTCCACTGAAAAGAGCATGTTCCTGAACTAGTGGGACTTTATGCCAAAGACTTCACACCACTGAATGTGATATAGTTTAGTAGGACATGATCTGTAAGTGCATGTAGTTAAAAGCCTGCTGCAACTTTGTTCTGGAAGCCCCCATTACCATTGGCACAGATATGATTTGTATTGCTTACAAGTGCTGTTTCCGTGCCATTTGCCCCTTTATCTAATACCATTTTAATCTAATGTACATTTTCCCCTCTTGCATTTTCATGTCAGACTATGCCAAAGTAACCCAACTGCCTCTTGAAACAGGTTGGCAGAGTTTCCTCGCCTGTTCCATCTTACATTACCTTTCATTACTTTTTTTAATCAGTGGAAATGGCTCTTGCAACATGCTCAGTATTGGAACTGGATAACCATGCAAAAACGAAGCAAGAAGGGGAAATCCCTCAGTACTAGCAATGGAAAACACAAGGAAAGACCACAGGATATACGGGATACAGTAATCTCTGCCCATCAGAAATGGCTCAAAAGTATACAGGATTTCAAACTTCGTAACTAATCTATTTTGTAGCCACATTATTAGTTTCGTAATTGTTACATATTTAGTATTACACAAGGGGGGACCCGCGATACTCGCGGGGGGGGCAGTCTCTCTCTTTCCCCCGTTCTCTCTCTTCCCCCCCAGTCTCTCTCTCTCTCTCTGTGTCTCTCTCCCCCCTTCTCTCTCTTCCCCCCCAGTCTCTCTCTCTCTCTCTCTCTCCCCTCTCTCTCTTCGTCCCACAGTCTCTCTCCCCCCCTTCTCTCTCTTCGCCCCACAGTCTCTCTGCGAGGCTCCTTAGCGGCGGCAGCGTTTTTCTCCCCCCCCACTCCCCTAGCCCTGACATTTCCCGGCCGCTCGGCCGTCCGACTGGCTCTGAGGCGGCGGCGGCAAGGCTCCTTAGTGGCGGCGGGTCCCCCCCCCAACCCTCCTGGCCCTGACGTTTCCCGGCCGCCCGGCTGGCTCCGAGGTGGCGGCGGCGAGGCTCCTTAGCAGCGGCGGCTGC
>NW_015164700.1:534165-537687 GCF_001447785.1 Gekko japonicus
CCCAAGTGCCCCCGGAGCGCTGATTTAGCGATCCGCACTCACGGGGGCAACTTGGCTATTAGATATATAGATGTCTTCATCTCTTCTGCATACTCGCAATTACTTTTAACAAGTAAGTAACAAATATCTCAGATTGTTAGTGTTCTTTCCACCAGTTTTCACTCCACCATCTAAATCTAATCCAGTCTTCCTTATGATATGTTCTGCATATAGATCAAAGAGACAGAGAGATAAAATACATTCTTGTCTGACACCTTTGCCAATTTGAAACCATTCTGTTTCTCCATATTGAGAGGGCAGAGCTTAGTACCATTTTCAAAATGGCAATGCTCAGCTCCGGCATCCTCCCTTTTGTTTTTTTAACAAGGATTTTTAAAAAAAAAAAAACTCAGCAAGGTTCAGCTGTTGGGGAATTGCTGGTATGTTGGGGGCGGCTGGCAAGATTGTCATCAGGTTGCCATGTCTGTATGAATCAGGAAGCAGGAGAGGAAGGGTGGTGCTAACTGCAAGTGGTGCAGAGATAGGGCATGTGATACCACCCCCCTGCATGTCAGCTCTGCTTGCCATTCGTGGCATAATAGGGATGGCTTTTCCTGCCCCATGTGAAATCAGCCATAGTGCATTTATTCATCTCCATGACTATTTCTAAATCAAACAACTAAGGAACAATTCCTTTGAAGGAAAGAACAAGCGGCAAGCCTAAAACCAGCCCTAAGAGAGTCTTGCTTCTGGAAGAGGAGAGGTCCATTCACTCCATTCCGGCTGGAAGGCAGCAGGAGACACCTCCCTCCGCTGGCTTGCAGATGTTCCGTCAGAAAGTACGGAGGCTGGAAGAAGTAGTAGAACACTCATGTTCAGCCTGAAAACCTAGTGGCTACGGGAGTGTCTCCATACAGCTAGTTCTGGGATCTAGTTGCCCCAGCAAAAAGTTGGAGAAGTTATGCAAGGCAAGTGGATATTGATGGTATATTCTACCAGGTAAAAGTCTGGGCTAGTTAAGTCCTGGTTCAAATATCACCTCAGTCACAAACTCACTGTGGGGGCTTCCTGCTGTCCTAGTGTGGAGACATTCCGTTTCAGCCTGTTTGGTACAACCCTCTGCTGCTCTCAGTAGCCCAGGAATCCAAAAATCAATCATGACAATTTCTCTCTCTCTACATATTCTGTGTTTTACCTGGATTTCATACATAGCTACTTTAAAATGTTAAAGGACTGTCCATAGTTATACTGCTATCACAGCCCAGTAATAACAGTAGAAACCTATCTTGCATGGTTGTTCTAGGGGTTACTTAGGGTCTACTTATACGCTATACCGTTTATGTGTCCACCCATGTCTGCCCCATGTCTTGTCAAGCAGACATGCACTGGAAGTTCCCTGCTGAAACTTAATTCTCAGGCGCGTGAGAGCTCAAGTTGTATCAGGACTGTGGTACACAGAGAGAGAGAACTTAAGTCTTTCCCCACACACCCTTTTCTGGATCTGAAACAACCCCAGGTACTGGTGGCAGGACCGGCTCACCCACTAGGCGAACTAGGCATTCGCCTAGAGTGCTGGGCCCTGGAAGGGGCGCTGAGCTGTGCCTCCCCTCCCCCGCCAAAAGCCCGCAAGCAGCTCTCCAAGTGTCAGCACTTCGCTAATTGGGGAGAGGCATCCAGTTAGCATCCCTCGCCTGGAGACAGGATCCCCCCCCACCTCCCTCCCAAACTGCCTTCGGAAGCGGAGCACGAGAGAAATCTCTCTTCCATCTTGGAGGGCGCTGCAGGAACATGTGGGGCGTGCTCGCTGGGTCTGACAGCTGCGGGGGGGAGGAGGCGGTGGCGGCGGTAGCAAAAGGGTGGCTGGCTCCAGAGGTCTCCAGGCCCCACCGGGAGGTTGGCATCTGTACCACAAGGCAGCCTCGCCTAGGGCGCAGAAACACCTCGAGCCGGCCCTGGCTGGTGAGTTACACATGTGCATGTCCAACCTAACATGGAATTTGTACGGGCTAGAGTGTCAGACAAAGACCAGGGAGATTCATGTTCAGATCCCCAAGTGGCCATGAAGCTCACTGGGTAACTTTGGGCTAGTCACTCAGCCTTAGCCAAACCTACCACACAGATTTGTCATGAGGATCAAATGATGAAGGAAGACCACGTCATCAGATATTTAATCGTTCTTCAAACATACAACATATCTGCAGGACCGTCTCTCCCTGTATGTCCCCCAAAGAGCTTTACGCTCCACAGATCAACATCTGCTGGTGGCCCCCGACCCAAAGGAGATCCGCTTAGCCTCGACCAGAGACTCTGGCTCCAGCCTGGTGGAACACTCTCCTAAGTGAGATCAGAGGCCCCCAGGACTTGGCGCAATTCTGCAGGGCCTGTAAAATGGAGATGTTCCACCAGGCCTTTGGTTGATGCAGCAGAGATTCAACTATACTGGCCTCCCCTACCCAGCCTTGGGTTATTGTTTTTTTTAACCAGAACATTTTATTCGTATTCAACCATAAAGTATAACAACAAACAGCAAAAGTTACAGAAATCCACTTATCCTACCAATGCAATCAAATATACAATCAAAGAGAGGTTCCACGGAACAAAGCCATAAAGGTCATAGAAACATTAACCCAATAGCAACAACTTATACTTCGCATTGTAAATAGTTTTCCAGTCAAAATCATCAAAAGTGAGTTTTTCGATGATGGGATACCATTTCCCAACAGGACTAAGTATTTCACATTCATTTTGGTCTGTGGTGTTATAAATAGAAATGGTGTCATACAAAAAGTATCTCCAAACTTTATAAAGCCACACATTCACAGATGGAGGATCTTTATCCTTCCATTTCGTCGCTATAGTGCTCTTAGCAGCTGCTAATAAGATATTTATTAATTGTCTTTGATTGTTTGAACAAACCCCTTCCGGCCACAGGTGTAAGAGCATGAGTTTCGGATCTAGAGGTATGTCATAACCTGTGAGAGTAAGTATTTTAGTTTTCACATCCATCCAAAACTTAAGAATGTGCCTGCATGACCACCATGTGTGATAAAATGTAGCTCTCTCCCCACAAAGTTTCCAACATGCTGGCGAAGTAGTGCTCGATATATGGGAGAGCTTGACAGGGGTTAAGTACCAACGCGAGAGCACTTTATAGGTAGTCTCCAAAATTTCAGAGGATTTTGACATACTGTGTTGCGTTCTCCAAATCTGAGACCATTGATCATCCGAAAGCGAAGTATTTAGATCTAAATGCCACGCCTTTTGATATGTCATTGTTTTAGTATACATCTTACCTAATAAGATTTTGTAGATTTTCGATATCAAACCTTGTTTTTTAGGTGCACTGCACATTAACAATTCAAAGTCCGTTATTGGGGATGTTACTGCCTTGATTAGATCTGTATTCTCAATCAGGTGACGCAATTGTAAGTATTCAAACCATTGAAGGCTGGTCTTGTGTTTTTTCTCAATTTCCGCTTTCGTCATCAATTTATTCCGTGTCACAACATCAACAATTCGAGTGATGTTAGCCTGCCTCCAAGT
>NW_015164700.1:537874-543517 GCF_001447785.1 Gekko japonicus
CCATTTTTTCAATTGGTGGGGAGTAATTGTGATGGGCAAAGTTCGGAAAAAATAAAGATATTTCGGTAGTATAAAGGATCTCACAATGGTAATTCTATCGGAGAGCGAAAGGATTTTGGCATTCCAAGCTCTAAGCTGGATTACGTTATCTTTATGCATTTCCGCAAAATTTTCCTTGAATAAGTGAGCCAGGTTATGTGGGATTTTGACACCTAGGTATGTAATAGCAGTTTTGGCCCATTGAAAGTTGAACAAGTGTTTCAACTCACAAGAACTTAAATTTATGGGGTATATTATAGATTTAGAGTTGTTTATTTTAAGTCCAGCAACTGCCTCAAAGTCTTGTAAAATTTTGTGAAGCTCTGTAAGCGATTGAATAGGCTTAGTCAAGTACAATAAGATGTCATCCGCAAAAAGACTGATTTTAAAAATTTTGTCGCGGATCTCAAAGCCATGAATGTTCGGGTCCTGGCAAATTGCATTTGCCAAAGGTTCCATCGAGAGGGCAAAGAGAATAGGTGATAAGGGGCAGCCCTGCTTCGTGCCTCTTAGAAGATCAAAAACAGACGAGGAGGACCCATTTATCAACAGTTGGGCTTTAGGTTGTGCGTAGATGGCTTGGATAGATCTCATAAAGGTAGGGCCGAACTGCATATGTTGTAGTAACATGTCCAAATAGTTAAATTCCAAGGTGTCAAAAGCCTTTTCAATATCAATTGTCAAAATTATTGAATCAAGATTTTTCAGTCGCTTTCCGTAATGGATAAGATTAATCGTTTTACGAATATTGTCAGAAATATCTCTTCCCGGCATGAAGCCAGTTTGATCCATGTCAACGTAAGATGTTATTATGTGTTTGAGTCTAAGGGCAATGATTGAGGTAAACAATTTATAATCAATGTTGAGCAAAGAAATGGGCCGATAAGATTTAGGGTCAGTCGCGTCTTTCCCCTTTTTTGGTATTAATATTATATTCGCTTTCTTCCAGGTGTCCGGCAGGTGACCAGAAGCGAGCACTTCATTGCAAGCATCGGTAAGTGGCTTACAAAGAATTTGGGCAAAGATCTTGTAGTACTCAGATGTAAAACCGTTGGGCCCGGGGGCGCAGATACCTTCGAGACGACGTATAGCTCTTTGAAAGTCTCCGGCTGCAAGGTCTTGGGTTATTGTTGCTGCTTTCTGCCTCTTGCACAGTATTTTGTTCCATCTATGGGCAGAGGTCATTTCGGGGGGATCGCGGGGGATCGCAGTTCCCCTGGGTGAGGTACGGGGGGCGGGGCACATGACGAAGCCCCGCCCCCTGCTTCCGGCCGCCCCGCTTCCGGCCCTCATTCAGCCAGGAGGAGGCAGGAGAAGAGGGAGGGCAAGTTGCTTCCTCCCTGCCTCTCCCCACCCCTGCCTGCCTGGGGCCAGGGAGGGCCTTCGCGGGGCTTCCTTGCACTCCCGCCAGCCTTGCAGGTCCACCGCCGGGCCCCTCATGGGGCTCGGCAGTAGAGCTGCAAGGCCGGCGGTGGCGGCTGGGACCGTTGGGGGTGGGGTGTGTGGCCTTATGACACACTTCCGGTGATGTCAGGGGGTGTGGCATATGCTAATGGGTTATGCTAATGAGTTCCCCTAGCTCTTTTTCTACGAAACGACCCCTGTCTATGGGCACACATGCTGAAGGTTCTTCAGAAACACTTGTTAACTTGTGTCTGACTGCCATCTTTTATTATCTGATATTATAGGTTTTTAACATTGTATAGATTATGTTTTAATTGTTTTAAATTTGTTGTATATGTCTATTATTGTGACCCACACTGAGCCCCACAGTGCAGGGAAGGGTGAGCTTGAAATGTAATGAAATAAATAAAATGTTAAAACTGGAATAACTTTGCACACAAGGGGGACTGTGTGAGCTGGAAACATGCTTTCCACAAATTACACAAAACTGAATTATTCTAGAGGGCTTTTCTACACAGGCAATAGGGTAACACTGTATGAAATGAAGTATATCTGAAGAAGTGTGCATATACACAAAAGCTTATATCTTGAATAAAACTATGTTGGTCTTAAAGGTGCCACTGGACTCAAACTTTGTTCTACTGTACAAAATGGTTCACAGAGTTACTTGGATAAATTATTAGGGACTGTGGTCTATACTACTGTGTATAGTTTGCTGTAAGCTGGATTCTACTGTGTAATTTTGCATCATTTAATGTGTCATCTTAAATACTTATGCTTTGCTTCAGTTCTGTTTTTTTAGATTTCTGGTTCCAAAACCCGAATCCTATTTCATTGTTTATTGAACGTCCCATCCTGTTGATTGGATTGGCTCACTCTGTGTAATCTGCCTTGAGTCCCAGTGAGAAAGGGACTATAAGTAACATAAATAAAAAATAAGAAATAAAATATCTGATACGAACTATCCAAGAGAAGGAGTATACTTGTCTAGGAAAATCACACTTCTTTTTTTCCCCTCAACATCTTTATTATCAACAGAAGAAAATCTTATGTCACATATGTGGAATTCATTGCCGCAAGACACTACAGTAGCCGGATGTTTAACTGAGGGTTTTAAAAGGAACTAGACAAGATTAATGGAATGGGAAGGATATGAACTGGCTTCCTGGTTTACTTTGCTAAATGGGCTGACAGAAATGTATGATATCAAAGATTCTGCATAGGTCAAAATATTATTGTTTCCATGCTAACAGCTTGGAAGGTGATATAATTTAATTTCGCCAAAGTCTTTCATAGATAGATTTCAGGATATTTTGTCAATTTTTAAACATTAGAATGGGAATACTTTTAAATATTTAAAGTTTATTTCATGTGCAAAGGATACATAATTGAATCATCTTTGCTGTTTGTTTTACATGCTTTGTCCATCTGTTAATGCTATCTATTCCTCAATTTGTACTAATAACCAAGCCCAAACTGAACAATAGTGTAACATGAAGGAAAGCAAACAAGCTTTTGAACAGATGCACCTCAGCAAACATAGCCAGTAATTTGACAGCAAAGTGGCTCTTATCTATTACAATCAATAATTATTATGTTAAAGGTAAGAGAATATTTATTTTTGACTGACAGCTTTCTCAGTCTGCTTTAGGTAGATGGACAAACAGCAATGATATATTTTAACGCATTAAGAAACTGACTATGCAATCCTATACAGAGCTACTCTAGTCAAAGCCCATTAATTTCAGTGGATTTAGTGTGGAGTAACTCTGCACAGAATAGATTCTTTTGAACTATGGTGCAGGAGAAGACTCTTGAGAGTCCCTTGGACTGCAAGAAGATCAAATCAGTCAATCCTAAAAGAAATCAACCCTGACTGTTCCCTGGAAGGCCAGATAATGAAACTGAAGCTCAAAGACTTTGGCCACCAAATGAGAAGGGAGCACTCCCTGGAGAAGACCCTGATGCTGGGAAAGATTGAAGGTCAAAGAAGACGGGGACGGCAAAGGATGAGATGGTTAGACAGTGTCATCGATGCAACAAACATGAAATTGAGCCAACTTCAGAGGACGGCGGAAGACAGGAGGGCCTGGCGGGAGCTGGTCCATGGGGTCGCGAAGAGTCGGACTCAACTGTGCGACTGAACAACAACAACAACAAAAACTCTGCACAGGATGCTCTGCGAGAGACTGATCCAATAAATTGGCAGACCATGGCTCAGTAGCAGAGCATCTGCTTGGCATGCAGAAGGTCCCAGGTTCGGTCCCTGACACCTCCAGTTAAAAGGATCAGGTAGTAGGTCACATGAAACACCTCTGTTTGAAATCCTGTAGAGCTGCTGCCGGTTAGATTACACAATGCCGACCTTGATGGACCTGTGGTTTGACTCCGTTTGACTCAGTGTAAAGCAGCTTCATATGTTCATGAACTGATCTCTCCAACATTGTTACTCAAGACCCTTAAGCCTACCAGCCCTTATGTCACACAGGAACCATATTTTGGCACCCAAGTGTATATATTATTAAGAAAAATAAGAAGAGATTGGATTTCTACCCCGCCCTTCACTCAGAGTCTCAGAGCGGCTTACAGACGCCTTTTCCCTTCTCCTCCCCACAACAGACACCCTGTGAGGTAGTAGGTGGGGCTGAGAGAGCTCTTGAAAGAAACTGCTCTTTTTTCAAGAACAGCTCTGACAGGACTATGGCTTGCCCAAGGTCATCCAGCAGCTGCAAGTGGAGGAGTGGGGAATCAAACGCGGTTCTCCCAGATTAGACTCCGCGCACTTAACCACGACACCGAACTGGCTTGGAGCACAGCAGAGTCCTTAGGGAAAGACAGGGATTTTTTTCTAGTGAAATCAAAGCATTCCCATCTTGAACATACTGAACCTGGAAACTGCCAAAAAGTGCTAGCCCAGGGATAGGTAGATTCCAGGGGTGAGCAAACACCATTTGATGCATATCCTTAGATGTGTATCAAATGGCAACACATCAAAACATGCCGCTTGGCACATCAGTATAGTTGTCAATCTCCAGGGAGCACCTGGAGATTTCCCACTATGACAGTTGATCTCCAGACAATTAAGACCCGTTCCCCTGGAGGAACTGGCTGCTTGGGAGGGTAGACTCTATTTTATTATTTATTTATCAAATTTATACCCTGCCCTCCCCGCTGAAGCAGGCTCAGGACGGCTTAAGAAATTAAAACACATAAATAGCCATTAAAACAATCATAAAACCTTCTAAGAACAGTCCAGATGATGTAAAGTGCTAGTACAATTGGTCTGGGAATATTAATGAGACGATGTTTGGCAATGGTGGCAGCAAGTTGATGTCTTATTGATCTGCTCCTCGTTCCGTTTCTTCTAGGCTTGCCAAGTCCCCCCAGGGGGCGGGGAAAACCCTGCTGGAGAGGCCCATTACCCGCCGGCGGCGGATCGGGCCCCGGGGGGAACCCCACCCCCAAAGCATGCAACGTGCCCGGCGTCAGCACGTCACCCAGAAGCGATGCAGTCACGTCGGATGTGTTGGGGGCGGGGCCGCGGTCATCCGAGGGAAAACTCTATGGTTTTCCCTCGGATGATTGTTGCCCCGCCCCCGGCGTGCCTGACGTGGTTGTGTCACTTCCGGGTGACGTAATTGCGGCGCGCGCCTCCCGGAGCAGCCCTGGACTCCCCCGCTATACAGTCAGTAAGGACTTGGCAACCCTAGTTTCTTCTTATGTGGCCAGCTCAGGCTGTTGTTGATGACTCCGAGGGGCGGGGCTCACAATTAATTATTGGGGCAGCAGCTCCTAGTTGAAGGCCTGGTGGAAGAGCTCTGTCTTGCAGGCCCTGTGGAACAGCATAAGGTCCCATAGAACTGCATGAGGTCCCGCAGGGCCCTGATCTCTTCCAGGAGCTCTATGGCATTATACCCTGCTGAGGTCCCTCTCCTCCCCAAACCCAGCCCCTCCCCAGGTTCCCAACCCATACCTGGCAACCCATCAGCAGGTTTTCTGCTTGAGTAACCAAGATGAGCCCCTAAGGTCCTGGAAGCACCACTGGGGACATGGCTTATAGCCAGTGCCTTATGGACCCACACAGTCCCTAGCCATGTCTAAGGGAAGAAGAAGAAGAAGAAGAAGAAGAAGAAGAAGAAGAAGAAGAAGAAGAAGAAGAAGAAGAAGAAGAAGAAGAAGAAGAAGAAGAAGAAGAAGAAG
>NW_015164700.1:543553-552694 GCF_001447785.1 Gekko japonicus
GAGGAGGAGGAGGAGGAGGAGATTGGATTTATACCTCACCCTTCACTTGGAGTCTCAGAGCGGCTTACAAACTCCTTTCCCTTCCCCTCCCCACAACAGACACCCTGTGAGGTGGGTGGGGCTGAGAGAACTCTGACACAAACTGCTCTTTTTCAGGGGCAGCTGTGCCAGAGCTTGTGACTGACCCAAGGTCACATCAGCAGGTGCAAGTGGAGGAGTGGGGAATCAAACCCGGTCCTCCCAGATTAGAGTCCGCACACTTAACCACTACACCAAACTGGGTAAGTCCCCAAGACACTGGCAGAACCACTAGGGCTCATCTTGTCCCCAGTGTGTTTGGCCAAGTCCAGTCCTCATCTCTCCTCCCATTCTCTTTGTGTGTCAGCACATCACAAGTAGATACGGGTTTGTTTTTGTTTTTTGCAAAGACACAGTGTGGTGTGATGGTTATTGTCAGGCTAGGCTCTAGGAAACACGGGTTTGAATCCCCACTCTGCCGTGGAAGATTGCTGGGTGGCCTTAGGCTAATCAACCTATCTCACAGGGTTTTTGTAGGGATAAGATGGAGGAGATGGGAACGGCAAGGTATAAATGAAATAAATAAAATAAAACATTGCCTGCCCCTGCGCTAGTTTCTCACCTAAAAAATTCTCTGTTATCTCACAGCATTGCTAATCACTAACCTGATATTTGAAGAAGTGAGCAGTGACTCATAAAAGCGTATCCTCTGCCACAGATTTTGTTAGTCTTTAAGGTGCTACTGGACTCTTGCTCTTTTCTACTGCTACAGACTGGCTACCTGTCTTGGTCTAATCACCAACCTGAATGTTTTATTGCACTCTTTTTCCTACAGTGGCAACATAAGACACTGTTAATTCTCCCCTATTTTTTTTTTTTTTAAAGTTTAAAACCCAAAGTTAGACCTGCATCTCTCTTCAGGGAACGAAACCCAGATTTCTCCAGACATAGTATAAACCAAACTTTTCCGTATATATTCTTTCCCCTCCTGATTGCACAAACTCCGATGGAGCATATGTTCATTTCTGTGCCTAAGGATATAATGGAAGCCTCTTTTGTTACTTACAGTTACTGATGAAGTCGAGAAGATAAGAATTAGGATGGTCCACATGGTCAGCTGTGGACCCTTTCTTGCATTCTCATGTACAGGACTGGAAGTCACTTCAACAGGTTTCTGAGTGTCCTCCAGCAGGTTCTCTAGTCCCTTTCATTCATATCTCTGCTCTCTCTCTCTCTCTGATTCCATAGCTGTTTTCTCATCCCATCTCTGCTGTTGCATCCGCTGCAGAGAACTAGCAGGTCCCTCAGTGCCTCTGTGCAGCAAGATGCTCTTCTACTAGCCCCAAAGTCACAAGTACATCTGCAGTCCACGTCTCAGATATCTTCATCTCTCTCTTCCATTACTCATTGTTATCACTTGCGCGTCGGTGAGGAATGACCATGCTTTATGCTCCCACGATAAGGAAACAAAGAATGCTCCTGCCTCAGTTTCAGGAAGGCAAAGACCATTCTATCACGGGGAAGACCATTATTATTATGATGGGTCCTGAAAGGAGTGGGGCAGACACGGGCTTATTTCCAGCAGAGGAAAAAAGAGTTTTGCAGAGTTCAGTTCGAAGTGACCATCTGTTGAAGCCAGCTCAGACTGTGCTTTCCCGGGGAGTGCACGTGAGCTGACAGCAAAAACTGATAGACTGATTTCTGCAGGAACTATAGAATTATAAGCTTCAAGCCAACAAAAGAAACAAGTAAGTAGAGAGCAGTTTCAGGGCACAGTTCTGCAGGAGTGTAAGCAGGAGCAAGCTTCAGTGGGTGGGCATGGCATTTGATCCATTGTGGATAAGGAATCAAATCCTATCTACCAACTACACCTGTATCCGTATACAATGCTGAGAGAGAGAGAGAGAGAGAGAGAGAGACAGACAGACAGACAGACACGGGAGGGGTTATTTAATTAATCCCCTTGCAGTGTTTTCCCGCTGAAAAATCATTGACCTTCTGCTGATTTTAAAATTTATGAATCCTCATATGTTGTCCTTCAGTGGTGGTAAAAGCAGTCTGAGATACTGAAGTGGCAGTGGTTTGAGGGGGGGTTCTCTTCCCCCCATGATTCTTACCCCAAGCTTCCTTTAGTCCAGGCAGAGAAAACAAGACAAACAGTGAGTGCCCCTCTTTTTTTCCTTACTTGGACTGAAGGCTAGAGAAGGTGGGCTGGAGAACCCGCTGAGCCTGGTTATCCATGATGTATGAATGCAGGTACACGGGCTAATCAAAGTCGGTTCCCCTACCCACAAGTCAGAACGCTAAATCAGAATTGAATTTACGTTGAGAATCCCAGTTCCTGAATGGAAAACTAGCTCTGGTTGACATTTGCACATACGTTTGTACATAAAAGCTAACTACAGTTAAGAGTGCAATACTAAGCACAGTTACACCCTGTGAAGGTGTCCCCCCCCCCTTCCTGGGAGGCTGGCAATGAGCAACACCTCCACTTTGCGTTTTAACCAGGGTTTTTTCTTTCTCTGGGCAGAGATCAGGTTCACCTCAACTACCTCTTAAGAAATGCTACTAGGTCTAGCTAGAGACCATGGGATGGCCAAGCTTCCCCTGCCTCGCCCCCTCCCCTCCAAGCAGGGAAACAGAGATTGGAGGATTAGAATACTAGACAGTCTTCAGGAAAGAGATTCCTGGGGATCTCCGGGAAGCGCATCTTTGACCTGGCCTGACTGGGTCAGTGGGAGAGGAGACCGATATGATTTTTTAAAAACCTCCTTGCAACAGGAAGGAGGGCTCTTTCCTTTGGGTGCTGTGTCCATGAGAGAGCACGCAGGCCTCTCCACTGGGAAGGCGGCCATTGAACATGTGCTCGCCTAAAGAGCTGGGAGCAACATTCAAGATAATGTGAACTCTGTAGAGGTCTAGAACTTCTAAGCTAAAGAGCCTCTCCTATATTTTACCATCTGATAGAGCATGTATAGAGAGAGGGACAGAGGATTTGTGTTTTACCTATTTATTTTTGATTCCCTTGCTCAATTTGGTGCTGTGCTAAATGGATACTTGTAAACCTTTTCTTTCTTTTATTTTTCTGCAGGTCAACATTTTTATTAAGTAACTGTAACATGACAATAGCAGTATTAACATAATACAATATAATAAAATAATTAACCCCTAATAGTCGTTAGCTTACAAGACGTGCAATATACTACAGCAACGATGCGGCAGGAATGTTACAGTAACATGACAATGGCAATATAAATATATAATAATAAATTAAAACAGAAACAATGGTACTCAATCTCTAACAGTAGTTAGCATACAGAAAGTGCAGGACACTTCAGTAACAGACCGGTGGGGAAAGTATATAGTACTGAAAATCATTCCTATGGGGATATTTCAAACTTGACTTGGAAACATCAGTAAACAACATTCACAGCTAATCAATATTACTAAGAGTGATCAGTAGCTTTTAGATAAGCAGACCTTGCAGGAAGTAATCCGTGCGATTACATGTACTCCAGAATGGGATACCATTGCTCAGTAAAGTCTGAAGACTTTAGTTTGGTAATAAGCGATCAGTTAGCTTTTCCATTACATAGACATCCCAAGTTTTTTCAAACCACAGCACTAGCTCTGTCACTGAATTGGCTTTCCACTTCGCGGCAATGGCAGTTTCTGCTGCCACCAATAGTGCTGAAATCAGGTCTTTCTTAATTTTTGGAATAGAGGGATCAGGCCTAAAAGGAATGCCATAACCTGTTATCTCACATCTTTTGCCTAGCACCAAAGCCCAAAACTCTTGGATAAATCTACAATGCCACCAACAGTGGGCAAAACACCCCATTTCACCACATTTCTTCCAGCAGTCTGAGGTGACTGACTGTTTCATATAACATAATTTCTGTGGAGTCAGATAGCAGCATATTAAGTTCAGAAGATATGGAACTGTTTCTAGTAGTAAGACTGTTATTATTAACTGTAACAGTTAGAGGATTTGAAAAGCTGTCTGATGTTGCTCTTACACCAAACTTTACAGATCTTATGTTTTCCACATTACATGTTAGAAAAATAAGAAATCAGAACAGGCTTCAATAAATCATTTATCCCAAAAATGTGTATATTGTTTTCAGAAAATTTATGTATTTGAATACTGTACATTAAAAGAAAACACAAACAATTCATCGTTTCAGTTCTATATCTATACACAAGCATTTTAGACTAAGATTGTTCTACGGTATTGTATCTTAGTTCAGAATGTGATCTACATAAAACTTTAAGACAATATCCATTTTAAACACATTTGCAAAGTTTTATTAACACATTAAATGTGCTTTTTATTAGAGCATTCAAAAAGTATTGGCACAAATGAAGCCTAATTTAAAGACCATCAGCTGATGGTAAATGCCTCTGTAGTCAATGCATGCAGGGAGGTAAGAGGGTTTGATTTCCCATATGCCGTTCTAGTGACAAAACAGCAGCTATTGTACTTCAGAAACACATTTAACCCTTGCCCCTTTGTGCTGGCCCAGATCTGCATCAATACTATTTTAGATAATGAACTGTGCAGAAGTAAACATGGCTTATTCAAGAAACCACATCAGTTCACAAACTGGAGTAGTTGCCATGTAAAAACAAAAACAAAAAAAAGGCTATGATTAGGAAATGGTAAGTCTCATTAAGAAAAACATGTTCTTTTCAAACCTTTTCTTTTTAATAAATGCTTTAAACTTTTGATGCTGGGATCGGTTCTCTGTACCACATAGTCCTCCATCGTCTCAGACACGCTATTTTAAAAGAGGCACCAGGAGGAAGGAAGGCAGTTGGCAAGTGGCTATTCCTCCAGGGGCGCCCAAGGCAGTAAACTGTCCCCATGGTGACCAGGTGGTGGACAGTGGGAGACACAGAGGCAAGGCCTCAGAACTTGGAAGGGAAGCTCAGAGTCCTGTCCCTCCCAGTGGGCAATTCCATACAAAGGTCAGGTGGTGGTGGCAGGCTACCCGAGAGTGAAGGAAAAGCCTCTTCAGGTGTTGAGAAAAACCTAGGAGGGCAGCGCCAAATAGGGCCTGCAGGCCAGAGCAGGCCCATTCTGCCACACACCCTTTCAATAGGCTTAGAAGTATATAAATCTTGTTTAGGATTGCACTGTTAGTTTCTAAGTGGGATTCTCCATAGGAGAAGGGAAAGGGAAGGAGTGAGCCATGTGCAAGAACGCAGGAGAAAGCTGTTCCGACGTAATGCTGATTCCAAGACTGCCCGCCTGCCCTGGAACATACCCAACACTAAGTTTGCCAACAAGCCTGGAGAGAGAAAAAAGTCCTTCCCCTTTAAAAGAGGCTTAATGGGATGCCATATTTACCAAGTGATGTATCTGATGGCACAAAAAGCTTCAACTGCCTGTTTCCACACATTAAGCCTTTATTAAAAGGACAAGACTTTCCCCCCTTCCTTGGCAACTTCTCTGCATCTCTGGACTGCAGTGGAAGAATGGTAGTGGTAAAAAAGTTGCAGGGAACTTGTCTGCCATTACTCATCTTCTCACTGGAGAACTCCTGACAGGATTCAAAGGAACC
Organism: Gekko japonicus; assembly: GCF_001447785.1. Classification (NCBI taxonomy): domain Eukaryota; kingdom Metazoa; phylum Chordata; class Lepidosauria; order Squamata; family Gekkonidae; genus Gekko; species Gekko japonicus. The sequence continues at coordinate 549,139 of NW_015164700.1, forward strand.
CCAGAACTTCTCAAAACACAATTTGAAAACTTCTGTTCAGGTCAGGTGTAGAAATGGACAGCAGAGGTTGCCCAAGGCATGAAGGTAAATAATATCCTACTAAGTCTCTATGAAAAACAGAGGATTTGTTTTTCTCCTGGCAGTGATTTTTCCCCTCTTCACCATTATACCCTCAACTAACCTGTTGAGGTAGGCTGAGAATAGATAATTAGTCCAAGGTCATCCAGTCTGAACATAAGAACATAAGAGACGCCACTGCTGGATCAGGCCAAACGCCCATCCCGTCCAACACTCTGTGTCACAGTGGCCAGAAATACCACTGCCATCAGGAGATCCACCAGTGGGGCCAGGACATTAGAAGCCATCCCACTGTTAACCCCCCCCCCCAAGCACCAAGAAGACAGAGCATCACTCGCCCCATAGCCCCTATTTATACCTTGTGGCTAATAGCCACTGATGGACCTCTGCTCCATATGCTTATCTAATTCCCTTTTGAAGCCGTCCATGCTTGTAGCCACCACCAATTCCTGTGGCAGTGAATTCCATGTGTTAATCACTCTTTGGGTGAAGAAGGACTTCCTTTTATCCGTTCTAACCCGACCGCTCAGCAGTTTCATGGAGTGCCCCCGAGTTCTTGTATTGTGAGAAAGGGAGAAAAGTACCTCTTTCTCTACCTGTTCTTTCCCATGCATAATCTTATAAACCTCGATCATGTCACCCCTCAGTCGTCGTTTCTCCAAGCTAAAGAGCCCTAAGCGCTTTAACCTTTCCTCATAGGGAAAGTGTTCCAACCCTTTTATAATTCGAGTTGCCCTTTTCTGCACTTTTTCCAAAGCTATAATATCCTTTTTAAGGTGTGGTGACCAGAACTGCACACAGTATTCCAAATGAGGTCGCACCATTGATTTATATAGCGGCATTATGATATTGGCTGATCTGTTTACAATACCCTTCGTGTATTTATCTTCTTCACAGATAAGTAAACTTGGGTTTCTCCAGTCAGACAACCTAACTAGTAACTCTGGCATTGTGGATGATATTAGAAGCATTTTATATAAAGACTCTTACCTGCTTAAAATGTATTTGTTGTTTGTTTTTATGTCCTTTTGATGTTTCATATTGTTGTGCTCCTCATACTCTCCAGCTGTTCCTGTTTACCAAGAAAGGTCCCAGTTATCTGTGCCCATTTGGGTTGCCAACTGCCTGGAGAGAGAAAAATGTCCCATCCTTTTAATAGGTGCTTCATGGGATATTATTTACCTCCATGTAAAGAAAATCACCTGCTGCCCGTTTCCACAGATAAATCTTCTACAAAAGGGATAGGACATTCCCCACCACCACCATGCTGTTCCCTGGTAAATCATTCTTCATTTTTGTCTTTTGTGGAGAATTTGAAGAGGACTTTAAAAAATGCCACTCTGTACACACCCTCAGTAGAATGTACTAACTTGTCTTCTTGCCCCCTAACTTCCTATCCAAACCAGGGGCATAGACTTTCCAATTTCCGGGGTGGGTGGGCTGGGGCTGGGCCAGAGGCATTGCTATGCTGGGTCCTTAAAAGAACTGGGGCCCAGTGACATCATAGGGAGGAGCCAGTGACATCATAGGCCTATGGAGACAGAGTCATGTGGGATTTAGGAAGGGGCTCCTCATAAATTTTGGGGGGGCTGGGAACCCCTCGGAACCCCCCCCCCAACAATGCCCCTGGGCTGGGCTAAACCTAGGAAAAGGGAGTTGGCCAGTGGTTGTAGTGGTATCTCAGTGATCTCCTGCTGTGTCCTGTTTTTGAAATTCACTTTTAGAATAGTCACTTTAAGATCTGCAAATATACATACCATGTGCATAGCACAAACTAATGGTCACAAATTTGACAGTAAGAGAGGCAACACAGAAAAGCCTGTAGGGGAACATTTTAAAAGTTTCTCTGGGCATTCATTTACAGGAGTCTTGTTTCTACCTTATTCATAAGGGTGACTTTGTACTGAAATGTACTAAATGCTGGCATCACAGATGCCTGGGAGTTGCAGAAGTATTCTGGGACTATCATTCCACTCTGAGGGCTGTCACTCCAGTCCCAGAACAACTCTGCTACTCCCAGGTAGCGTTCCCTCTAAGGTGAGTTAGTGTGAGCTAGCTCACAGTTTTTTTAGCCTTCGGCTCCCACATTTTTGTCTTAGCTCAGAAAGATGGCCCCAGAGCAAACTAATTCATGCACTAGCAAAATTGCTTGCTCACAAATTTAATGCCAGTAGCTCACAAAGAATTTTTGCTCACAAGACTCCACAGCTTAGATGGAGTATTGCTCCCAGGGGCTCTCATTCCACTCTGGGAGCTGTCATTCCAGTCCCAGAGCACTGAGCCTATTCCGAGGGGCTGTCATTCCACTCTGGTGACCTGTCTTTCCAGTTTCAGAGCACAGATTCTCTTCTACCAACCATTATTCCACTCTGGGGTCTGTCATTCCAGTCCTAGAGTAGCCTATCTGGGCCCAGAGACCTTAATGGAAAAACCATTCCCCATTTTCTTTGCACCTTTTTGTGTGTGTGCTGCAATGTATTTTAGTGGAGCCCATGCAAATTAATTGGCATTCCTGGCTCCCATTATCACCAATGGGCCTTCAAGCCTCTCCCATTGTTTCCAATCGGCAATCCTGTCATTCCTTTTAGCATCCCCCTTAGACCAAAGCTGTGGTGGCTCAAGTGGTTAAGACACTGAACTACAGGCTGTGGAAGGTCGGTACTTCAGCAGTTCAAGACCCGAGTTGCTGCATGACGGAGTGAGCTCCCGTCTCTAGTTCCAGCTCCTGCCAACCTAGCAGTTCGAAAGCAAGAAATTGCAAGTAGATAAATAGGGACCACTTCAGTGGGAAGGGAACAGCCTTCCATGCGCCTTGGTGTTTAGTCATGCCGGCCACATGACCACGGAAACGTCTTCGGACAGCGCTGGCTCTTCGGTTTGGAAACGGAGATGAGCACCGCAACCCTAGAGTCGGATTCGACTGGCTTTCGAGCAAGGGAACCTATACCTTTACTTTAGACTTTACTTTAGACTTTCAGTTTACCTCCCAGGGCATACGAATTTAGAGGTGTTAGCAGTCCCTGTTTTCAAATACACAGTAGCAGAGGGTGTGATAGCCTAAAGCATGGCCTTTAAACACTTGAAGGAAATGTAAGAGAAGAAAATCCCCCTCCACGTCCACCTTAAGATGTCTCTCCTAGATCTCTGACAACGACGCTCCAAACCCTTCCAACAAGCAAGCTGTCCTTCCCAGTTAACTAATGGTACAGTCCCGTTGGGATTATTCTACCCACCCACCCCTTTTTTTAAAAGCTACCAGCACATTCACCTAGGTTTAAAATCGTAATATGCTTTTCCATATTACCCGTGGATGGGGGGAGGGAAGCAGCCTTTCTTGACTAGCACTTAAAACTTTGCAGCCCCCCACACACACACTGGGAATGGTACAGTCCAAATGCCTGTTGTTTGTGTGTGTGTGTGTGTGTGTGTGCCTTGGAACTGTGAGTTGATCGCTAGCCTAGCAACCAAGGCAGCAGGA
>NW_015164700.1:552783-559494 GCF_001447785.1 Gekko japonicus
TCCTTCTTAAACCCCCCCCCCCCAATTTACATCTACTTTCTTCTTACACGCAAGGCTGTGTGGAGCATACGGTAGGTTTGCCAGTAAACCAAAAAGGGGGGTGGTGGTGGATACGTTGTGGTTTCCACTGGAGAACCTGTTACTGACGGACCATTTCCGAGGTTGTAGTCTCTCTGTAGGGTGGGAAAGGGGGATTCACTTCGAAGCAGACCTTCCCGGGGGGAGGGGGTATATTGCATGCAGCCTATAGAGCATTTCCGTGGCCAGCCCCTTTTACCCAATAACAACCCACATTATTTTACAAAGATAACCCAACCCTTGGGCTTTGTTTGGTGTGGTGGTTAAGTAAAAGGTAAAGGTTTCCCTTGCTCGAAAGCCAGTCGAATCCGACTCTAGGGTTGCAGTGCTCATCTCCGTTTCAAAGCCGAAGAGCCAGCGCTGTCTGAAGACGTTTCCGTGGTCATGTGGCCGGCATTGCTAAACGCCAAGGCGTATGGAACGCTGTTACCTTCCCACTGAAGTGGTACCTATTTATCTACTTGCAATTTCTTGCTTTCGAACTGCTAGGTTGGTTAAGTGAGCGGACTCTAATCTGGGAGAACCGGGTTTGATTCCCCACTCCTCCACTTGCACCTGCTGGATGACCTTGGGCAAGCCATAGCTCTGATAGGAGCTGTCCTTGAAAAAGAGCAGTTTCTGTCAAGAGCTCTCTCAGCCCCGCCTACCTCACAGGGTGTCTGTTGTGGGGAGGGGAAGGGAAAAGGAGTTCTGCAACACCTTTGGGTGGTGAAGGGCGGGGTATAAATCCAATCTCCTTCTTGTACCTTCAAACAGGTGTAAAGAGAAAGTAACACCTCTTTCAGACAACCATTTCTAGAGCATGGATGGCCAAACTGTGGTGAGAGTGTCCCACATGGTACATGTGTAGGCATTTGTGATACTCCTAGACAGGAACAGGAGGACTATTGGCCATGGCTATGGCACAGGACCAGTTCCCTCATCATAGTTGAATTTGCATTGATACATGTGCCCCAAATAGCTGGCTATCCAACGCTCCCTTTTAGCTGTGGAGTCTTGTGAGCAAAAATTCTACTTTGTGAGCTACTGGCATGCTACTGGCATTGTCAGTGAGTGATTTGGCTACTGCGTAAATTAGTTTGCTCTGGAGCCATTCTTCCTAAGACAAAAATGTGTGAGCCAGAGGCTAAATAAACTGTGAGCTAGCTCACACCAACTCACCTTAGAGGGTACACGGGCTATGACTATTTTAGAAACCTGCCAGGAAGGACATCCTATGTTTGACTTTTCTCTGGAAATGCCACGTTAATGACTCTTCAGAAATTACCATTCCTTGCATTTTGACATGGATGTAATTCCCAGGAATGCAGTTGTGTCTTTTCCCAGGTGATCATATACGCTACAACCAGTGTTCCCTCTAAGCTGAGTTAGTGTGAGCTAGCTCACAGTTTTTTAGCTTCCAGCTCACACATTTTTGTCTTAGCTCAGAAAGGATGGCTCCAGAGCAAACTAGTTGATGCAGTAGCCAAATTGCTCACTCACAACTTTAATGCCAGTAGCTCACAAAGTAGAATTTTTCTCACAAGACTCCACAGCTTAAAGGGAACATTGGCTAAAACCATTTTTGTTATCTTCATCAAGATAACAAGCATTAAGAAATGCTGAGGCCCTAAACTATGTCATGTTTAAGTGGTCCCATACTATTACCAAAATAAATAGATCATTTAGCAAGTTTTTTAAATTTACAGGCCCTTCATAATCTGAGGTTCAAAACTCTAGCATAAGAACATAAGGAGAGCCCTGCTGGATCACACCAGTGGTCCATCTAGTCCTGTATCCTGTCTCACACAGTGGCCAACCAGTTCCTCTGGAGGGCCAACAACAGGGCATAGAGGCTGAGGCCTTCCCCTGATTTACTTAGCTTGTGCATAAATGCACAACAGAAGGTAAGATAATTATGAGCAGAAATATACCAGCCAGATGTTAGGGGAATTTATTTATTTTTACAGTAAAGAGTAGTTCAGCAGTGGAATCAACTGCCCAGGGAGGTGGTGAGCTCTCCTCACTGGCAGTCTTCAAGCAGCAGCTGGAAGAACACTTGTCAGGAATAGTTTCGGCTGGTCCTGTATTGAGCCAGGGGGTTGGACTAGATGGCCTGTATGGCCTCTTCCAACTTTATGATTCTGTCCTTCTAAATCCATCTGTGGTTGTCATTGCCAGCCTGTTTGGGATGGGGTTGTACTCCTTAGGATTTTGGTGTGCAGCTTGGAATTGCTCCTGAATGCTTATTTGGCAGCTGCAGCTAGGGCATTTTTGCTCAGTTTTATGTTGGTGCTCCAGCTGGACTCTTTCTGATCTGGCTGCTATGCTTGTCTTGGTTGGTTCCATGTTAGACAAGTGAAACCTGCTTTAGATAAGGCTGCCTCTGAACAGTGTTCAAAAATGGTAGCTGCAAGAGTACAGATGGAGGCCAATTTATCATCATATAACTTGGATATTGTATCATCTTCACGGGCTCCTGATTGTCAATAGCGTGAGGGCTCCTAGAGTCCTGGCCCCACTGCTGGACATCCCGATATCACCTGGTATTTTTGGCCACTGAGTGACAGAGTTTTGGACTGGATGGGCCGTTGGCCTGATCCAACATTGGCTTCTCTTATGTTCTTATGTTTATGAGCCCAATTCAAAGCACAATCCAAACCTTTAAAGCCCTAAATGGCTTTGGACCAGGATATGTAATGTTAAGTTGGTTACTTAACAAAGAGTCAGAGAGTGATTTCAGCAAAAGATCAGCTTTATTCAGCAACTCGTAACTCAACTCCAAACAGATCAAACATGAATAGCCAGAACAGCTTTAGCATTGAAGCTGTTCCACTTTTAAACTCTCCCGGCTAATGTAGCCACGCCTACTATACAAATATCAACCTATGAGGTTGCAGGGATAAAGTCTAATCACAGTAGTTCCCGCTCTTGGAACTGGTTGTTGGTGATTGGTCGGCTCTTCCTGGGCTACCAATAACATTTGAGGGATTAGGATCCTAGCCCAGGATGAAAGCTTCACATGGTGTTTCAATGACTGTGTTTCATACATACATTGGGTCAGATTGAATACACCACATGTAAAGCACCATTTTCTTCCATTTTTAAAAGAAGCCCTGTCTGGTCCATCACAGTCTAATTTTTTTTTTACTATAAGCAACTCTTCATAGTAGCAGTAGTCTTCTGGTATATTGTGCTGGCTGTATGTCTATAAAATCTGTTTCTAAACTATAACATCTATTTATAAATGTGGATTTAAATTGTAAGTGCCTCAAGCAGGACTCTGAAGAGGTGGTGGCATAGAAATAGAAATATCCTGTTAATTAATTAATGTATTGTGCAGAATTTGGCAATATGTGCTTTGCCCATTGTGCCATGTATAACCAGAGACAAGGAAGGTGTTGTGAGAGGAGGAGAGGGACTACCCTTTGCATAAAGCTGCTGCCAGAAACTGTATCCCCATGTTGAATTTCCCCACTAACAGGATTATTTTTTTCCATGGCCTATAATGTTATCCGTTTTTGTATTACCCAGTTCCTGCCAGCAGCAACCGACAATATAGATCAGGAATAGGGCAAAATTAGAACATCATCAAGACACAGGGTGAGTGATGACTACATGAGGAAAACTATACGGGATCCCGCTTTAAGCAGCAGCTCCATGTTGAGCATAATGGGTGGTTAGAGTCGCCAACTGCCTGGAGACAAAAATGGTTTAATGGGATGTTATTTACCTCCATGCCATGAAAAGCTTTGGCTGCCTATGTCTCCGTGTTAAGCTTCTATTAAAGGTACAGGACATTTTACTCCAGCCCTGTTGGCAATCCTACTGGTTGTTCCACCCAAGACAATTTGATAGGTTTTTTTGCTCTTCTCCTCCTTTCTTTTGCAACAAGGTTTGTCTTGTTCCTTTTTGGTAATCAATGTAATCTTTGACATTGTGAAGGAGACATCTGTGACAGAGCCCAACTGACGAGGTTTTGTGAATAGAGCAGACAGTGTATTGCTTAATATTCTCTGGTGAGCCTCAAGATGTGTTTACATTTAGATAACTCTGCTTACTTCAGTTGGACCTGTAATCCCTCTTAGCCCTGGCTGTGTTCTGCATTTGTCTTCATTAAATAAACAAGTCATCCTAAAATTATTTGGAGCAAAGAACTGAAATGCTGTGTCTGTCACCCACCTTTTAATATTTAACAATTGAATAAGTTGGAAAGATAACTTTGGAGATTGCCAGAGAAGACTAGTTTACCAGCTTATGAAAAAATAAGGTCATCTTCTCTTTCCCCGAGCAATAAAGTTGGAGAAGGAAGATTCTCTGTGTGCGCATTTATTTAGTCATGTTTCCTAGACATAAATATAATTAGGCTGAACTATGATCCATTCCTACATTCCTACAACAGAAATGTATAATGTTGCCTCAGTGAGCATTCTTGGCATTTCTTAAGAGTAATCCAACTTTGCTGTTAGGATTTCTAAGATAAACCTGGATGTGTACTAATGTGTCAGACAGTGGGTTGGCAAGCAAGTTTTAGTCCGTTTCTAGAAGATCGAAAGAGGTCCCACCCAAAAGAAGATGCGAAAGTCACTATATCTAAATCCAGATACCTCTTTTACCGACCTATTGACTGAACTGTAGTTAAGAGTGAGACTCCATCTGTGCTTTTAATAGCAATCGCTTTCTTGGAATTCCTGATCAATTCATGCCACGACATCATGTCATCAACTGCAATTATTTGAACTTTCCTGAGTTTACACAACGGGTATGTTTGTGCATGTGAGAATTTCCATAACTCTTGCTATATGTTTTGTATTTGATAACAGGGATTGGCTACTTTGATGCCCAGAAAGCTGCATTTCTCCACAAGAGGATGGAAGTGGTAAATGCTGCTTCTTCTGATTTCAATAACACCAAAGGCTCTTTCAAGAAACTATCGTCCCTTCTTTTGGACAGCCTGGTGGAAGAGCCTAAGAGAAGAACTGATGTCCCTAATTACCTCCTAGAATCCAGTAAGTGATTAAGTGACTTGGGGAAAGGAGCTGTTGCTTGTAGGCTTTTGAAGGGCTTAACTGTGCTCCAAATAAAATGGTTTAAGCTCTTCAAAAGCCTATAATCTACAGATGATCCTAGTCGCAGCTGAGCATGGTAACACATCTCTGTGCATGTTCTTTAAAGAACCATGTACTGCTGGAAAACTGTCCAGTATCTTTATCCTGTCTCTGTCTGTCTGTCTCATTTTTGCCCACCCTTCCTTCAAGAAGCTCATGGAGGCATAGTAGTTCTCTCCCCCTTCCGCTTTATTCTCACAACAGTCTGAGGAAGGCTCAACTAACAGAGAATGACTGGCTCAGTTTCCTCCAGTGAACTTCCTATTTAAGTGGGGGTTTGAATCCAAGTCTCTCCAGTCCTTGTTCATACTCCTACTTCAGTCTGTCTTGGCATGCTGAGTATTTATTTTGAAAGAGATTAGAAAGACAAGGAGTTTTATCTGTCTGTACTTGAAAAAACATGCATGCAAATGATTGGAGATGAGGCCTAACAGTGGCTTCTGGCTTAGACATTCGACAAATATAACGTTAGTATTACATGACAGCAAGATTTTATTGGTAGGGGAAAAACAGTATAAACAATTGGGAATGGGGGGATTGTTTTTGGTTACAATGTTTGTGCAATAGCTGATAACTTCTTGTGCACAAAAGAGAGTGGGCTAAATAGACCGTGGCCCCAAAACTGGCTAATGTTGGTCATGGCTAAGTACTGTACGATTAAAAGCAACAGAATAAGTTAGTCATGCCAGTATTCCCATGCCAGTATTCCCAGAGGTGTAGACTTTCCAATTTCCCGGGGGGTGGGGTGGGCTGGGGCTGGGCTATAGAGGCATTGCTATGCTAGGTCCTTAAAAGAACTGGGGCCCAGTGACATCACAGGGAGGAGCCAGTGACATCACAGGCCATTGTCACTATCTGTGGAGGAAGAGCCATGTGGGACTTAGGGAGGGGCTCCCTTGGGGAACCCCCCCCCCCAGCAATGCCCCTGGGCTGGGCTAAACCCAGGAAAAGATGGGAGTTGGCCAGTGTTTGTAGTGGTATCTCAGTTATCTCCTGCTGTGTCCTGTTTTGGAAATTCAATTTTAGAATGGCCACTTTAAGATCTGCAAATATGCATACCACGTGCGTAGCACAAACTAATGGTCACAAATTTGACAGTAAGAGAGGCAACACAAAAAAGCCTGTAGGGGAACATTTTAAAAGTTTTCCTGGACATTCATTTACAGGGGTTTTGTTTCTGCCTTATTCATAAGGGTGACTTTGTACTGACATTTACTAAATTGTGGCATCACAGATGCCTTTGTTTGGTAAATGTGTGACTGGAGTCTCTGAGTCAGGGCAGAATACAAAACAGTTGCTGTGCACTCAATTTCTGAGCAATGTACAGAGTTCAGAGTAGTAGCAATCTTCTCAGTACTCTGGGGCTGGAATAACAGTCCCTGGGATTAGCAGAAGTGTTCTGGGACTGGAATGACAACTCCTGGGACTTGCAGCAGCATTCTGGGACTATCATCCTTATACTAATAGCCAAGTTGCCCCCTCCGTGCGGATACTTAAATCAGCACGGAGGGGGCAGCTGGGGGGCCGGGGGAGGTTTGTGCACACG
>NW_015164700.1:561206-584049 GCF_001447785.1 Gekko japonicus
GAACTGGTAGTAGTGGTGGATAATGCTGTCAGATCACAGCTGACTTATGGCGACCCTGTCCCCCGCGAGTATCGCGGGTCCCCCTCTTGTTCTACTCTAAGGGCTGTCATTCCAGTCCCAGAACACCTCTGCCACTCCCAGGGGCCGTCGTTCCACTTGGGGGCTGTCATTCCAGTCCCAGCGCACTGAGTCCCAGGGGCTGTCATTCCACTCTGGGGGGGTGTCATTCTAGTCCCAGAACACAGATTCTGTTCCTAGCGACTGTCTTGTGTACGTGCACATGAAAGCTTGAATAAACTTTTGTTGGGGTTAAAGGTGCCACTGGACTCTAAATTTGTTTTACTCTGGAGGCTGTCATTCCAGGCCCAGAGTAGCCTGCCTGGACCCAAAGACCTTAATGGAAAAACCATTCTGCATTTCCTTTGCAACTTTTTTCGTGCTGCAGTGTATTTCAGTGGAGCCCATCCAACTGGCTCCCATTATCTCCAATGGGCCTTCAAGCCTCTCCCATTGTTTCCAATAGGCAATTCCATCATTCCTTTTAGTACATACAAGTTGGTTGCCCCTTTGAAACTATACCACACCGTTTTAAATAACAGCAAAATGAAGAGTGGGAACATGTACAGAGTGCATTTTCTTTGCCAGTGTTCTCTCTCAGCTGCACACGGGGCTAAAGGAAATTTTAAAAGGCCTCTGATCTGCATTCCCCCCCCCAGTTTTGTTCATGCAGATGGGCTTACCATTTAAAAATGAAATGGAAATTGAAAAAAGAGCTTAGGAGTGGCTGAAGCAGCCCCCCATTCACTACCATGGAAAAACCTCTTCCTGTGGCAAGGAATGTTATCAAATCTGTTTCCCCACTGAGGTAATGGCAACTAAAGGTCCTAAAGACTAGCATTTGACACCTCCCTGCTGGAAGAGAGGGGGGAGGAGAACTGGGATGTTTAACAATCCCAATTGTCTATCCTGCTAGCTGAATTAGCATTTGTAAGAAAGGGAGCCTGGAAGGGAAAAACTGACGCCAAAGTAAAATAACCCACACAGGAAAGTTTTAAACTCAATATTGCCAGGCACTGCTTGGCGGGGGGGGGGGGGGGGCTCTTTCTCCCTGAAAAAAATGGGAGGACTAGCCCCCCAAGGGCCCCCCCCCCCACGGTAGTTTATGCCTAGGATAATGGGAATTAATTAAAGTGAGCTTTGGCTGGATGAAGCCCATCAGTATGATACAGTAAGTCGATTCTTTTTGTTTTTTCTTATAATTTCAGAAATTTATTCAAAGCTCTTAAGAAATAATGTGATACAGGCTAAGCCTGCCATAATGCATTATGGAGGGTATGAAATCGAGAAACATCACCAACAAACTCTGGTAGGTAATGAAACTGTTTTTAGTTAGTAAGCTGGATGAGATAATACAAGTACCTGCTGCCTTTTCCCGCTTAACTAGATACTTTTACATGGATGTCTTGTTAAGTATGAAAATACCTATTCAAATAAAAAAGAGACCATGAGTACGTTCTGACTTCCTTTAAAAATCCTTATCTCGTTCTACAGAAACTTGTGAATATTTCTGGCAATCTTATAAACGTTCACATTATTCCGCCCCAGACGAAGTACTTCCAGATCAAATACAGCAAAACAGTAAGTGTCGGCAGCAGCCTTCGAAGTTTTTGGTCTTCCATTCTTTGCTTCCTTTTTGAATGTCATCATATTGCCGTGTCAGTGCCTTTGGAGCACTCTCCGGGAAACTGTTTCTGCTCTGTTTTACAGCAACGACTTGTGCCTGGCTTGTCCTTTACAATTACCGTCGACTTCTGTCCTGATGAGTGGCGATATTATTATGACTGCATCCGAATCCATTCTGAGGTGAGACACCACAACGGACTAGCTTGTGGTCTTCTGCCTCTGTGGATGAAAAGAAAATATGTCCTGGTTCACCGTATTCACAAATGATTTGTTTGGGGATCCCACCCACCCCAAAGCAGGCTGTAACTTCACATTTGAAGTATACATTATCGTCTAAGTGGAAGGGCCTAAGTTCAGAGTCTAAAATTAACTTCACTGGACCGTTGTCCCTTGCTTGTATGGGAACGGATAGATAGCTGCCCCTTGCACATGAAACATTGTTAATCTTTGTAAGCAACTTGGTAATTTTCTTCTTATTTCCCTTCCAGGGAGATGACACTTTGCTGGTTCCCATACACGCCTATCCTGTGATGAATGCTGTAGAATTTCCATCCTATATTAATTTCTCTGATGTTACACTGGGACAGCGGTAAGGAGTTATTACAGCAATAATTTCACATTTTAAAGTGTTTCTCATGCATTGCTAAAACAATTTGCATAATAAGAACTTGGAGGAAAAACATGTAAAAGACATGTAATTCTGTTGAAAATATTAAGCCATTCAATCAGGATATAAAATTTCATTTAACTTTAGTGTACAATATGTACACATTTGTCTTTTCAATACCCACCGTGACACTGGGTCGTTCTGTAAGATTATCTGCAGCTGTCACTTGCTGTCGTTCTGTAAGATTATCTGCGGCTGTCACTTGCTGTGCTGTTTCTCTCCAAGGCTGAAAAGATTTCTTTTGGGACAGTATTGATAATCCATTGATAACTGGATTTTAGTTTTGTAAATGTTTGCAGTCTGCACAATTCCCTTCATTCAGGCAGTTATCAAAAATAAAAAGTGGCATGTATATTGTAAAGAGACTGGTTTGCCTGACAATCTCTTGTCTATTTGGAAACATTGGTTCAGGCTGAGACCTAGTAAAAATCATGGACGTTTCTTTCTCTGAGAACCTGAGGTCAAGCTGACTGCAGCTTCAGAGAGTGAGATAAGGGGGATGGGAGGCCAACACAGGTGCTGTCCCGTCCATTAGGCCTAGCAGTTTCAGAATTGAAGAATCTGGGAGGGAGTTTGGCCTGGCCATTCAGTCTCGTTACTGCAAGGACCCATGGGTAGGAGAAGGTGCTTGCTTGATTAGGCCCCATATAGCTGGAGAGTATATGGTCTCATTATGTGATTGGTTGGGTCACCTGGTTAGCAATATACTGATTGGTAAAGTTACATCATTGGCCATACATTTGATTGGTCAACTAGATCAATGTCAACGCAGGTCATTGGGCATAAAGGAAAGAACTTTCATTCTAGTTTTGCCCTTTGCCTGGATTACATCTAACTGTGAGACACCTCTTCTTGATTCTGGGTGGGCTGTGCTGGCTGGAGCCCCTGTTTTGGACTTTGAAATTGTGTTGGGCTCAATCTTACCTGGTAACATCTGGATTTAGAAACACTGCTTGTAAATGTGCTTCGGTTAGATATTTCGCTGTATTATTTTATCTTCAATGTTTGCTGGTCGCATTTAGGTGGGTAGCCGTGTTGGTCTGAAGCGTCCAGTGGCACCTCTAAGACAGCAAAGTTTAATTCTGGGTATAAGCCTTCCTGTGCGTGCACACTTCTTCAGATACATAGAAACAGTTTTCCTCAAGCCTGGAAGGGCTAGTTAGAGTCAACGTACAGAAGTAACTGGGTGATAAGTATAGGTGAGCTTGGATTAAAACGTTTGGCAAGACCTGTGCATGGCAGCAAATTAGCATACAAATACAAGAGTTAACAAACAGATGTGAGAACTACCCCTTCCTGGCAACTAAACCCCCACCCCCATATCTAAGGCTTGAGGGAATCTGAAGAAGTATGCATGCACACAGAAGCTTATACCCAGAATTATACCCTGGATTCAAAGAAATCACTTTAATTATAATTTGTGGTGGTCTGCAGTTTTGGGGCTTCAATCTGAATCCAGTACTTTAGCCCATATTGGCTACAGCTGCCAGCATAACTGTTTTCTGGAACTCAGCTTGCAAGCGTGCTACCCTGCGGGGCTGACTTCTTGAACTTAGATCCAGGAGGGCTGGAGACTTCTTCCCTTGGTCTCTGGCTGATGGGGTGGTTAAGGGGACTGGTGGTGGCGTTACCCTGGGGTTGCGAGTCTTCACACATCAGCACTTTGTGGTTGAATCTTTTGACCAGCCCATCACCCTTAAGGAGGTTTTTAGAAGTCTTTGACATGTTGTTCAGTCGCACAGTCGAGTCCAACTCTTTGCGAGCCCATGGACAAGATTACGCCAGGCCCTCCTGTCTTCCGCCGTCCTCTGAAGTTGGCTCAATTTCATGTTTGTTGCGTCGATGACACTGTCCAACCATCTCATCCTTTGCCGTCCCCGTCTTCTTTGACCTTCAATCTTTCCCAGCATCAGGGTCTTCTCCAGGGAGTGCTCCCTTCTCATTGGGTGGCCAAAGTATTTGAGCTTCAGTTTCATTATCTGGCCTTCCAGGGAACAGTCAGGGTTGATTTCTTTTAGGATTGCCTGATTTGATCTCCTTGCAGTCCAAGGGACTCTCAAGAGTCTTCTCCAGCACCATAGTTCAAAAGAATCTATTCTTCGGCGCTCGGCCTTCCTTATAGTCTTTGACATATGAGAGGACAAATTGAAGGCTGGCGATTTTTTAGAGCTGAGAAAACATGAAAAATGGTCTCCTGCATGGTGGTGGTAGCAGCTGACTTGCCTCCAGTATACAATGCTAGCCTTAATTTGCTGAATTTTCCTGCTGTTATAATAGAAGCAAAGAACAATGAGACCTCAAGGGGCTTCAGTTCATGCTAAAAGGCTGTAGATACGACTTGATGGGGTAGGACTCAGAGCTGAAATTTGCAGCAGGCTTGGCCAGCCTATGGCATCCAGGCCTATAATTCTTCTAAAGTCCCTCTCCTTAACATCATGAAAAGCCGCTATAAAAGGAAACCTTTAAGCTGTTAACTTTGTCTCAGAATTCTAGCTACAAATATAGGCAGTGATCTCATAGAACCATCTTTGCTTTTAAAAGTTGATTATGGGTTAAGAACATAAGAGACACCAATGTTGGATCAGGCCAAAGGCCCATCCAGTCCAACACTCTGTGTCACACAGTGGCCAGAAATACCAGGTGCCATCAGGAGGTCCACCAGTGGGGCCAGGACATTAGAAGCCCTCCCACTGTTGACCCCCTCCCAAGCACCAAGAAGACAGAGCATCACTTGCCCCAGAGTCCCTATCTATACCTTGTGGCTAATAGCCACTGGTGGACCTCTGCTCCATATGCTTATTTTGAAGCCGTCCATGCTTGTAGCTGCCACCACTTCCTGTGGCAGTGAATTCCATGTGTTAATCACTCTTTGGGTGAAGAAGTACTTCCTTTGGATCCAACCAGCTTTTCCACTGGTGAAAAAGGGAGGAAAGAATCCCTTTTTGCCACCCAAAAGGCTGTGCTGGGGATCAAGGGATCTGCATGGTCAAAAGACACGTGGTTAATGTAATGGAGAATCAGGCAGAATTGAATAAAAAAAGCTGTCTGGATCCAACCTCATATTTTCACAAATGTTGCCTTTATAGTCAGGGTAAGTGTATCATTTTTACATTTCTGAATCCCATTTTCCATTGCTTAACCCATCAATCTCATCCTGTCCACACATCCCCCTGTCAGCAAGAACACCACAATGGCTACCTCAAAACTGGATTTTTTTTTTAATGCACCAATCAGTGGACCTCCCTATTTCTGTTCCATGTTGTCTAAATTTTTCAAAATACATTTCAGAGAAATGCTGTATGTAAACTACATTCCTTGCTAATCTGGCTAGATGGGATTACAGTCAAATAGTTTATAAAATGAAGGAGTTGTTTGAATAAATTGTATTTTTTATCATGTTCAAGAATAGGCAGTATTTTTTTTCAAAGCTGTTCTGTTTTGACTAGCTACATCCAGACACACACAGATTGCTCCCATCAGAGAGAGAGATGCAGCCTTTGGAAAATGCATTAGGGTGTCCAATAAGGATGAAGTAGTTGGAGATCCAAACATATTGCATACTAAGGGGCACAGTTCTGATGCCATATTGGTAGCAAATGGTGTTAACCTCCCAAATAAAAGCCGATGTTCAGCATTACATGGAAGAATATTGCCTAGACCCTCTTCCTTCAGACTACATGTGAGGGAATGTGGGTTTTGAGTGCTCTGGAGTGTAAAATCTTCTGAATTTAGGCATCAGGGAGAAGTTTTCTCTTGACAGGCTATTTCTGTATGCGATAGGTTGTCCATTTCTGTGTTTTTTAATGTGAGGGGGCATTTTAAAAACCGGAACCCTCCACCTGCAACCTACATGGTTCTGCCACCTGATTTTGTTGCACATGTAGATCAGGTCTGGTCTTCCACAGTGAAAATGGGTATGAAGGGACAGGGTACAGAACATGTGTTTGTGTTTTGGTTGTTATTGCCATAGGTCTAGTATTGCTGTCAGGGGTCATTTCGTAGAAAAAGAGGTGCCGGAGCTCATTAGCATAACTTATTATTTTAACTTATTTGCATATGCCACTCCCCGACACCACTGGAAGTGTGTCAGAAGGCAACACCCACCACTCAGGCTCCACTGGACTGTTTTGGATTGCTAGCTATTGGGGGGGGGGGACATGCAGATCTGTCCTGGCAGAGGAGGGAGAGCTTGTACCTGAATAAAACTTGGTCTTAAAGGTGCCACTGGACTGTTTTGGATTGCTAACTATGGGGGGAGGACCGCGGATCTGCCCTCACAGAGGAGGGAGAGCTTGTACCTCAAGGCGGGCCCGGGGGGGCTCTGCAACTTACCAGGCTGCTTCTTGCTCCTCTGGCCCGACTGCTGGGAGCAGGGGGCGGGGCTTGTTGCATGTGGCCGCCCCCTGGGCTCCTTACTGCCGGAGCTCCGCTCCTGTGCGCTCCCGCAGGAAATGACCCCTGATTGCTGTGCAGAATTCTAAATACCCACCAGAAGAAATTGCACATTTGTGGCTTTGGGGTGTAAGGTTTTAAGCTGCCTTTTCAGTATCCTTCTGTGGTGATGTAGCTGGGTAGAGATGTCAGCAAATACAAACTGAATTATTTTATTCCATTTCATCTTTTTTCTCCCCCCAGTAAGGAATATGTGATCCCTTTGCAGTGCAGCTGTCCCATCGATTTTGAGTTCCACATTGAGTATCTTCAGGCTCACAAAGCCTTTACCATCCATCCCATCTCTGGTACGACCTCAGACTGGAAGCACTGGTTCAGTACTCTTTAAGGTTATCTATCTAGTATATTTGTTTGAAAACATTTTATTCACAAATTAAGGAACGGATCTCCTGTTAAGCAGATCTAATCATCTAGGTAGTCTCATTGCTACAGCTGTAAACTGCCCAGTTTTCTTTCTGTAGTAGCCTGCTTCTAAACATGGTTACTCAAGAGTAAGTTCCACCAAATGCAGTGGGACTTAATTCAAGGTAGTGGTTGTTGTTGTTAGTAGTAGTAGTAGTATTTATAGCCCACCCATCCTGCAAGCAGGCTCAGGGCAGATTACATCATATTATTAATACAGTAAATACAATTAAAACTTTTAAATACAATAATAAAGATGAAGAAGAGATTGGATTTATACCCCGCCCTTCACTACCCAAAGGTGTTTCAGATCGGCTTACAAACTCCTTTCCCTTCCCCTCCCCACAACAGACACCCTGTGAGGTAGGTGGGGCTGAGAGAGCCCTTGACAGAAAGTGCTCTTTTTCAAGAACAGCTGTGCCAGAACTACGGCTTGCCCAAGGTCATCCAGCCAGGTGCAAGTGGAGGAGTGGGGAATCCAACCCGGTTCTCTCAGATTAGAGTCCGCGCACTTAACCACTACACCAAACTGGCGTGTGCTTAGGGCAACATTCTCAGACTCTGTCCACAAGGCTGCCTGTGCTGTTGATCACTAGCAGAAGCAACTGTTCTGTAGCCAAAATGCCTTCTTATGCTCCAGCAAAGTGGTAGAAGGGACTGAAAGGCCTGCTTGCATGAGTGAAAAAGATTTTGGGTCATGCAAGGAAAGGGGTACCATGATTTCTGCTGATTTCCCCTGCAGTCCCTGACACATTCCACATTGTTCCCATGGGCCCCATGGCCCTCAGGATCAGCTTTGCAGACACATGCACGGGTTTGCTGGTGCCAGGAGGCAGGAAGACCTTGTCTGCAAGCGGAACCCCACTTGTAATTCTGTGGATTTCACCCAGAAGTGGTTGTTGGTGGAAAGGGAAAACACAGACTGAATGCAACATTTTGCAGATAAAAGAGAGTGAAAATAATTGGGACAAATAACTGCAGCGGTAACACTGAGAAGCTTTCTAAAAAGAATGAGCTGTAGAGAGAACCATCTTTTTTTGCCAAAAGGTGCCACTGACTTTTATACCACACGGACCTTGCTTTCCAGTCAGCTGGTCATGATCATATTACCTTTATGGCATCTCAGGTTGGGCTCCAAAAATCCCTGGTGGTGGATAACTCCTAAATCTTCCTCACTGCATTTCTTTCAGTCAAAAACATTGATGGGTGTGAATTCCTGGTTATTGCACAATTTAATTCATATTTTCACTTACTATAGGAATAATCCCAGCCAAGGAGAAAGCAGAAGTGGTCATTGCATTTGTGCCGTTTGAATATGGAACCGCCCAGATCAAAATCCAGTTGTGGATTTCGCAGTTTAACTCAAAGCCTTACGTATGTGTATTCACTGGGACATCAACACCATACCCTAGTTTAACGTATGTGTTACTTGCTTTGAATGCCTTTTCTCTTTTGTGTTTCCCTGACAACTTTATAAAATAATGTTCCCCATTAGGCATTTCCCATTGAAACAGTTGTATCCTGATGCACATTCCAATTTTTTACTGTCCTAATCCTACTGCATTGTTCATTGAATGTCCCATCCTGTTGATTGTATTGAGTCACTCTGTGTAATCCACCTTGAGTCTTTTTAAAAACAAACAAACAATTTTTATTATAGGAATATTACATCACGTTTGACATCTAAATATTATAATTGATGCATATCCCTTTTCCTTCCTCCCACCCCCTCTTCGTCAGGCTTCCCGCAGTGCTCCCACCCTCTCCCTTATACCTTTTCTTCTTGATCTTCTTATCTCTAACAAAAACAACCAAAACACTTATTTCTATACCGGTAAACTATAGTTCAATACATACATTTTTGACTTTTCTCTGTCTCGGAGTTTATATACTCTATCTCTCCTTATATATAATTGAATAGTGGGTGCCAAAGTTCTAATTCTAAAATGCACTCCCTTAGTGTATGGCTGATGGCACTGCTCCTCAGCATATATCGCCACCAATCAGAAGGCAAAGCCCGGGTCCTGCCCACACCACAACTGCTGTGACAACCTGGTCTTTTGCACATGGAAGCTGATTGGACTTCAGTCCATTCCACACCTCAAACTCCCCCCCCCCCGCAAGGCAGTTGGGATTTTCAGTTGCATAACATACCTCATAGGGGAGGGGGGAATGGGAAACAATGGTTACCACTCTCCAGGTGAGGGCTACAGATAACTCAAACATACAAATGCTCTTCAGGTAGCAGAGATCAGTCCCTCTGGAGAAAACAGTGAACTCTGTCATTAAACCCTGCTGAGGTCGCCACAGGAAACTGACACTGTTTGCCCAAAGCCAGAGCACTCTCCCAGAGCCTCTTTCTAGATCCCGTTGTATTTATTTCTGCAACGGGCATTATTTCTAGTTCTTAATAATTCTCTAAACAAAACAAATTATTCTTCACATCCCAATCTTTCTCTAAATATTCTTTAAAATCCAACCAGTCCGCAAAAAATCCTTCGGGATTCTTATTATTCGGTTTCCTTGTAAGTTTGTCCATCTCTACCATAAAAAGTAACTTCTTTATCCATTCCCACACCTTGAGTCTTAATGAGAAAGGTGGACTACAACATAAATAATTTGGGCATATGAACCAACGCAAACACATCAGGATATATTTTAGTAAAAAAATAAATCTTTTTGTGAGGCAGAGTGGCAGTAGAAGGGTGGCATTAGTGAGATGAAGCTATCTGCCAGCAGCAAATGTAGATTCATGTATAGATTAGGCATTTTCCCTAGAACCGTATAATGAAATCATATAGCATCCAAAGAAAATTTCAAAAGTAAAAAAATAATAATCAAAAATTTAGCAAAATGTGTAGGCAGCTTACATGGTATCTCAGGCAAGTAATGGCTAAGTCTGTCTATACTTCCATCGTCTCCCAAGACAGAAGTGCATCAGCCACCTTCAGACTGTTCTTGAGGCATTTCTGTATTTTTTGTGGCCACAAGATGAGAAGATTCTTCATTCCAACCTTTGGCTGATACTGTGCAGGAACAGCAGTTCATGAGATCAGCTATTAGACTTCGTTGTAAGGTTCCTTGAGCGAATGCTGTCTTCAGCCTCTCTGCACCAGTACAAGAGCCCACAGCTCAACAATTCCAGTAGTCAGAAGGCCTTTTGGCATCAAGGGCTAGATCCAGGGAGCTACAGACACAAGGACTGTGGATCTTTCTGTGTTCCCCTCCCATTTCTGAACTCAGGAAAGCTTATTCCTAGTGTCCCTGAACGTGCATGTACTAATAGCCATGCGGGGAGGGAAGCTGCTGTGGGGAGGGAGAAGGGGGCCAAATTGCCCTCTCCTCTGTCAGCAGAGTTGTCCTGACATAAGAGGCTATTAGTCCAAATGGCTCCTATCTCAAGGCTGGAAAGGACTGATGGGGGAGGGGTCAGAATCTGTGACCATCATCACCCTTTATTAGCAGATTGTCAGATCCAACCCCAGGTTTTTTGTGGTGAGAATTTAAGTAGGTGTACCACTGTAGGAAGGAGCTGCAGTGGCTCAAGTGGTTAAGACGCTGAACTGCAGGCTATGGAAGGTCTGTAGTTCAGCAGTTCGAGACCCGAGTGTGCCGCATGACGGAGTGAACTCCCGTCTCTAGTTCCAGCTCCTGCCAACCTAGCAGTTCGAAAGCAAGAAATTGCAAGTAGATAAATAGGTACCACTTCGGTGGGAAGGTAACAGCATTCCGTGCGCCTTGGTGTTTGGTCATGCCGGCCACATGACCACGGAAACGTCTTCGGACAGCTCTGGCTCTTCGGCTTTGAAACGGAGATGAGCACTGCAACCCTAGAGTCGGATTCAACTGGCTTTCGAGCAAGGGAAACCTTTACCACAGTAGGCCCAAACTCCTCAGCAATTACTTGACTGGTTTTATGAAAAGCTTTTTGTAAGCCACTCGCTGGTCCTTTTTGATAGTTAATTATGCTTTTTTTGTCTTTATGGCAGCATTAATACTGCATGTTGTACTTAGTGTTAATTATTACTAGAATGCAGACATAAGCTTTTGACGATATCAGAGCATATGCCAATACCAGTTCATCAGCTAGTTTTCTCCCTAGTCATCTGTGCCCTGTACAACTTGTCGTCAGTTTCCACTTTATTTAAGAAAATGTATGCTCACCCTTCCAAAGGTCGGGGCAGTTTACAAGCACACACATTTAAAGAGAAGGCACAAAAAGCAGTGTTTGCTTGGATTGCAGCTGTAGGGAAGTGAGGCATTAGCTCAAAGAACTATAAAATGACTACAGTCAGGGGTCATTTCGTAGAAAAAGAGGTGCAGGAGCTCATTGCATAACTCATTAGCATATGCCACACACCCTGACATCACCGGAAGTGTGGCAGAAGGCAACACCCATCGCTCAGGCTCCACTGGACTGTTTTGGATTGCTAGCTATTGGGTGGGGGCCTGCAGATCTGTCCTCGCAGAGGAGGGAGAGCTTGTACCTGAATAAAACCTGGTCTTAAAGGTCCCACTGGACTGTTTTGGACCCTGGGACGGGGGGGAGCTCTGCAACTTACCTGGCTGCTTCTTGCCCTGACCTAGGGCTGCTGGGAGCAGGGGGGCGGGGCTTGTTGCATGTGCCCGCCCCCTGGGCTCTTTACTACCGGAGCTCCGCTCCTGTGCGCTCCTGCAGGAAATGACCCCTGACTACAGTTACAGTTTGTTAGGTATGGTTCCCTTCAATGGTTTAGCAACAACCAAGGCCAGGGACGAGGAGTGAATGGGTGGCTTTTGCTTGCCGGTCAAAGAGAAGTGAGGAGGTACCCAAAGTTCTAGACTCCCAACTTTTTGTTATCCACATCCCCAAACTGTACTTCTGCTCATGTGCCTTTTTCAAAATCCAGAAAAGGGGACTTTGAGAAGAAAGTGACAACTGTGCAGAGAAAACCAATGGCTCCAGAAAAAGCAGCGACATGCCTAGTACAGCAGATGGCACCACCAAAACATAAATGTCCCCTACAGAAATTAAAGGTACATTGTTGGGGGGGGGGGGAGACTCCGAAAAGTTTGTGGAAATGAAATCTCACCCATTGGCTGTTTTGACATGTTGTATTTTCTTTCATAGACCATCGACTATAAAAACCTTCAGTTCCCAACAGATCTGTCAAATCCCTATGCTGTGGCTACTGTTTTAATTCAGGAACCAGGCAAAATGAAGATAAAACAGTTAAGAGAAGGTAACAACACTGAGTGCCACGTGCTTGCATGGAGTGCATGATATGCGGCTGTCATTTCTGGACATAACAGAAATGGCGGCAGCAAGCTTAATATTTGCTGTGATTTTCACACAAAACGCTTGGAAAGTACCAGCTTTCAGGGTCAAGGAGAAGTTACAGCCTAGATATCAAAAATGGGGGGGGGGAGGGGGAAATGTGCTGCTGCATCCTTGGTCATCAATTGATTTGACTGCTACAACCTTCTCTCTGGTCTTCCATTGTCACACCTTGGCTCCCTCACATTTATCTGGCAGTCTTCCACAAAGTTCATTCTCATCTCTCATCAGTCTGACCCCATGACTCCCCTCCTGTAACTCCCATGCTGGTTCCTGGTCTCCTGCTGCATTCAGCGTGAGCTCTTTGTGCTTGCCTTGGAAACTCTCCGTTACCCCTCTGCTCTCATGTCTGGACACACCCCTGCCTGGGTCCTCTGCTTCTTCAGCTCCAGTGTCCTCAAGACTTCTCTTCCTGTAAATGGCCCAACCCCTTCTCCTTTGGTGCTGCTTAGGGCTGCAGCTGCCTCCCAGAACACCTGACTCATGATACCTCGGGGCTCTTTTTGTAGCAGGAACTCCTTTGCATATTAGGCCACACACCCCTAATGTAGCCAATCCTCCAAGAGCTTACAGAGCTCTTCTTACAGGGGCTACTGTAAGCTTTTGGAGGATTGGCTACATTAGGGGTGTGTCGTTTAATATGCAAAGGAGTACCTGCTACAGAAAGAGCCCTGCGATCCTCCCTTTTTTAGGAAGCCTCTGGCATAACCCCCAACCCCTTTCAAATGAAGCCTGAATATGTGGAATTGGAAGGGATGTGTATGCTTTTCATGATATGCCCCTTTCTCCACCATTTTCCATTGCCTTTGTCGTTTCCTTTATGTCAGTTTTTTAAATGGTAAGATCTTTGGGACAGGAAATTGTCTTCATGTAGTTTATAAACCACCATGGACACCGATAATGCCCAAACTTTGGAACTCTCTCCCCAGGGAGATTTGTCTGTCTCCCGCTATCAGTGTCTTTTACCAGCAGGTGAAGACTGGTTATTCTGTGGTCTGGCATACCCCCAGTAACAGTTACGGGCCCTCCTTCTAATGTTGTTTGTGTATGGTTTTAATTGAATTTTATAATTTTAATTGTTTTAATGTTTGCCATTTTTTAAAAAATATTTTATTTAATATCAGATTAATACAAATACATAATCAAGGCTTCATTGGTAAGGAAACAAGCATTTAAAACAAAGCTCATCGTGTTTGGCCGACATTTAAACAAACAGCGAAAACAGGTGTGGTGTGCCCAAGACACAGAACGGCCACTTCAGCAGGGTTCTTGGTTTGTTTTTGTTTTTTTGTTTTTTAAAAGGTGGTCATGATTGGGAAATGGACTTAGAAAATCAATAGAGAAACAGAAACATTATGATTGAGTGGAAAGGTGGCATTAAAATGTTTTAAATAAATAAATATATTACAATTTTAACTGTTTCCCAGAGCACCTGCATTCTACTTCATATCTATGACATGTAATAAAAACCATTGGTTATCCATTTCAGTTTCCTAGAAACTGTTTTATACCTTCAACTGCACCTTACTGTGAGTTTTAGCTTGTGTTAAGAACTTGGGAAAGCTGAAAACATTTTCAAGACAGAAAATGCCAGACTCTAATTAGGAATAATGACCAGAGTCTTTATTCCACTTTGTGGTTTAAGGTGTTATGATTCAGTACCAAGCAGATACGTTAGTTTAGACAATCTCGTATTGGCCGAGGCATCATCCTCGGATATGAACTTGTTTTTCTTTTTAAGCAGATTTTTGTTACAGTGTAATCTGTGCAGTTTCCATGTTTCAAAGTCCCCTAAAGGCCAGTTTAAATTTAATAATTCATCATTTGCAGCTGGGGTTATTGGTGATAACAGAAGGGCTTATTTCATGCCATCTCTGGAATGTCCCATCTAATAGCCATTGGTATTTGCATCCTGCAGTCTTAGGAGGCCAAAATGAGGGAGGAGCTAGAACGAGGCAAGTGAAAGAAGCTGTCTTTGAGTTGAAAGTCAAGCAGGACATCCAGGAGGAAGAAATTAATCAGCTTAAATGGTGAGCGATGCCTTACATTGTGCAAGAGGGGGGAAATGAATTTATGTGGACTCTACCAAGTTTTCATAGGAGCTGCGGTGGCTCAAGTGGTTAAGACGCTGAACTGCAGGCTGTGGAAGGTCAGTAGTTCAGCAGTTCGAGACCCGGGTGCCGCATGATGGAGTGAGCTCCCATCTCTAGTTCCAGCTCCTGCCAACCTAGCAGTTCGAAAGCAAGAAATTGCAAGTAGATAAATAGGTACCACTTCGGTGGGAAGGTAACAGCGTTCTGTGCGCCTTGGTGTTTAGTCATGCCAGCCACATGACCACGGAAATGTCTTCGGACAGTGCTGGCTCTTCGGCTTTGAAACGGAGATGAGCACCGCAACCCTAGAGTCGGACTCGACTGGCTTTCGAGCAAGGGAACCTTTACCTTTACCTTTACCAAGTTTTCATGACTTACTGAATACTGCTGCTTTGTATATTGGTGGAAAAAATTATTTTGCACTACAGCTTGTATCTGATGATGAGTAGTCCAAAGTAGTTCACAGTGTTTAGGATTTTTTTTAATGTTCTGTGGCTCTGTAGCTGAACAGCCTGTGGTTGAGGACAGCGATGGACACCACCTTGGCTGGCACTCCCCCCTTCTCCCCCCCCCTCCAACTGTGTTCCCACCTACCCCCCATGAGAAGAGGACACTGTTGAAATTAGATGTATTATCACCATCTGAATACTGTTATATGTGAAACTGTTTTGATTAGTTTTTAAATTGTTGGAATTGTTCTGATTATGTTTTATTGCTGTTGTTTATCGCTCAGAGCCCTTAGTACTAAGGGATTCAGTGATTTATAAATCTAAATGATAGATAAATAAACAAAATCAGTGATAAAACATTTGGATCCCTGGTCTACAGTTTGTTCATGTGCTAATACGAATGCCTTTAAGGCAGTATTGCAAACAATGCAGTTAAAAAATGTAGTCCAGACCAAATTAAGCCGTTTGAAATCCTTTTGATTTCAATAGGACACTCCGTATATCTGATGAAATGAGCTCTGATTCACAAAAGTTTGTTCACAAATGTCTCCCTCCCCCGCAGCAAGACAAAGAGTACCTTCAGGGGTGTGGTGGGGAGAAGCTGGTGATTTAGGCCTGATTGAAAAAAATGACAGTGGTTGAGGCAAGAGAACTCATCGGGGAGTTTTGTGTTCATACATCCCCTTTAAACTGGACAGCTACCCATGCATTCAGCACACTTTTTCCTCATCAGTATCACATTTCAATCCAGCTGTTAATTAGAGACATAGCCTGGGACAGAGAATTAAACTGCTGTTCCAATCTGTGTCTGTATTCCTGATTACAGCTCTCTCAAGTAACATCTGTTTTGGCCCTATAGGTACAAAATCTACAGCATCTTTGTATTGGGTTGATTTCATCCATGTGGGAGCATCATTAGCTTGCTTTTTTAAGAGCACATCTGACCCCACTTTGCCTGAGCTGAACGCTTAAAGTGAAACCATTAATTCTCCATTTTGAATGCAGGCCAGTCCACTTAGTGAAAGATCCCATGTCTTTGGCTCTTCACAACCAGATTCTGGAAGATCGGCAGAGAGCTGAAAAGCAGTACCTGGTTAGAATATGTCTTCATTTTTAAAATTACGGGATAGAGTTATACATTTCATGCAGCAGTTGGGCCCTATTCAGGAGAATAGCTCCATCCAGAGGTCATTTCGGGGGGGAACGCGGGGGAACACAGTTCCCCCGGGTGAGGTGCAGGGGGGCAGGGCACATGACAAAGCCCCGCCCTCTGCTTCCGGCTGCCCCGCTTCCAGCCCTCATTCAGCCAGGAGGAGGCAGGAGAAGAGGGAGGGTAAGTTGCTTCCTCCCCGCCTCTTCCCA
Source organism: Gekko japonicus (assembly GCF_001447785.1). Classification (NCBI taxonomy): domain Eukaryota; kingdom Metazoa; phylum Chordata; class Lepidosauria; order Squamata; family Gekkonidae; genus Gekko; species Gekko japonicus. Next base: position 577,632 of record NW_015164700.1, read on the forward strand.
CCCCTGCCTGCCTGGGGCCAGGGAGGGCCTTGGCAGGGCTTCCTCACACTCCCGCTGGCCTTGCAGGTCCACCGCCGGGCCCCTGATGTCAGGGGGTGTGGCATATGCTAATGAGTTATGCTAATGAGTCCCCCTAGCTCTTTTTCTACGAAATGACCCCTGGCTCCATCTATCTGTGGTAGCAAAGAGGAGGCCTACTGGAGAGGGAGTGGTCTCCCATCTGATGCTTAAAAACACTTGCATTGACATCTTGAACTAAATAAGGTATATTTTGATCTGAATAGTTGAGACCCTGTCTTAAGGGTTCACATGTCATGCTTAAAGAAAACTGAAGCTCATGGGAGGGTGGAGTTGACTGAAGGGCTATCTTAGCTGTTGGGTTGAAGAAGAATCCTGTGATGTGATGAAAACAAACCAGTTGTGGCTTACCAGTTCTCACGACTTTGTTCTAATTATTACAGTTACATTGCCTGTGACTCTTTGACAGTATCTATCAAGTGTGGAGTTCTCTTTGCCAAATATAAATCATAGACCACTGATGAACTGTCAATCTTAGGAGGATTTTGTTCAAATCTAATTCAGTTATGAGCCCAGTTGGGAGACTTTGTGCAAGTCTTGAGACCTCAAATTTAATTCCCCATCTATAAAACAAAACTACTGTTTTGAATCATTTATTGAGGAGCTATTTTAAAAATTAAGCACTTTGCATATTAAATAAACAATTGCTTCCTCAAGATCTGGTACTGCTGCTCATTCATACATGTATAATGTATATACCCTTTAATAAATTGTTCTGGGCGGTGTGTGTGCGGGTTGGAGGTGTATGAATTAAAATCAGAAGCCATGGCATGTAACATTGTACCGCTCTGTTCTACTTGCACTGTAAAGCATCACAGAAAACCTACAAAATGCAATCCTAAAAACAGTTAAAACTTTCTGAGCCTGTTGACTTTGATGGACCTGGAAGGGTATAACTCTGTTTAGGATTGCACTGGTTCAGTTTTACTTAACATTAATATAAAATTTTGATTAATGATCAGTTAATTTACTGACACAGATCTATATTTCTTGGTGCCGAGCCAGATTAAAAGAGGAGATCCCATTATGGAGATGGAGTTTCAAAGGAAGAAAGCGGAAACCTCTGTCAAGCGTGTCATCCGAAAGGTCGAGGAGGTATGTTATTGTGCTGGAGTTGTATGGTGGATGGGGACTACAGCAGAAGGAAATGGAGCTCTTCACATTCCATGTCAAGTAATCCAAATAAAGTCGTCTGCTGTCTTTTGTTGACGCCTCTTGTTAGGGTGGGTGGGGAGTGCGCCTGTGCACGTGGGGATTGCATGTGACAGAGCATTAAGTGTGTGCACAGCTTAAATGATGGACTGGAACAGAGCTGTAGATAAAATAGAGTTCATAACTGGTTCCCATTTAGAGCTGACTGATAACAGAGTTGAGGACGAAGAAAAGACCCATACTGTTGATTATTTGATTATGACGGCAGTCCTAGGTACACTTACTTCAAAATAAGTTCCACTGCAATCAGTGAAGTATACGTGTATATAAATGCAGTTTTGGATACTAATTCACCAGTCTAAATATGCTGTTAATGAGAAACCAAATTCATTCTGAAGAGTCACTTCCACTTTTTGCCTGCTGTACAGTGCCCCAAATTCAAGCCTACATTTGATCTCCTGCTTAACAACCCTTGGGACCACAGGCACGGGAATCTGCTGCGGTTCCAGCAGGCTGCTCGAAAGGTACTGAAACAAATTTTCTCAGGTAAATATATATGAGTATGTTTGCATTGGTATATGCATATACAGGCATAGTTTTCATTTCCAAGATCTTCTTAAAATTGCTAGGATATTTCATAATTTTTGTAGGAGATCATCGCATTCTTTAAAATAAAACCAAAAATCCATTTGATCTAGCCTCTGTTGTGGAACTGTAGCCCTGGTTTACATTCCTGCCCACAAAGATCCTCATTTGTTTTTGTGAAAAAGTACTTCTGTTGTAAAAAGTCTCCATATGTACTTTATAGGGGAAATCGTTACATCTTTTAAACAATAACATGAATGTGAAAAAATGTTTTCATTTGTAGACACTGATGTTTTGGATAGATTTTGAACTTGCATTTCTGTGTGCCAGACTAATGCTGAAAGTTTATTTAACAGTTTCCCTTCCTTCCTTCAGATTCTGCTTTATTGCCGCCTAAAGCGTCAGCTAAATGTACTAGATGCACTATGTAAAACTCGAGATAAAGAAGAAACATTGATATCAGATAAACCCTCAGGTATTTCTAAAACATTAGTTTTCCTTATAAACAGATGTAATTTGAAAACATGAAAAATAATTACAGGAACCCAAAGATCTACTTAAGACCTCTTGGCTAAGATCAGCGTAAACATTATCTAAATTATCTACTTAAGGCCACTTCAGTGCAGGAAGTTTATATGGTAAAGACTTAGTATTCATTATACTACAACAGCTCGAAAAATCCTTCTTCAAGATGGCTTCTGTAATTTGGCCATCCAAGGCTTTGTGTGTGCTGCATCCTCCTGTCCTCTAGGGGGTAGGCTTTAACATCACAAACACTGTGAAATAAGATTCAAGTGGGTAGCCATGTTGGTCTGAAGCAACAGTTTGGGTCTCGTGGCTTCTTTAAGACCAATGAAGTTTAATTCTGGGTATAAGCTTTTGTGACGTATGCATGCACAAGAAAGCTTATACCCAGAATTAAACTTTGTTGGTCTTAAATGTGCCACTGGACTCTAAATTCGTTCTACTGTGAAATAAATCAGTAAGGAAGCAGAGCCACGTGTTGTGGTACCACAGAAATCACTGGTTCCCACTAAGGTGTACAAGGGGGACATTTCCTCTCTAGACAGTTGGAGTAAGACGAGTTGGTTCTCCACAGCTCATCTTCAGTGGGGGATGTGTCACTCTTTCATACTTGCTACACATGACCTTACCATTCACACCAGTTGCTTGTCTGTCTCTATTCAGCAGAAAATAGTACTGGCATGGCTGCAATAAGTGAGCTGGATAAGAGAGTGCGTTTTCTGTTGACCGTACGTCGCCTCCTACCTTTTGAATTTCCCACTTACAGTCCACCTCGGTGGGCTGATGAGTTGGTAAGTACCACCATGATGTCATCAACTATAAACAAAATGGTTTTTAATGGGGCCGTGGTTACAGTGTCACGCTTTGAATCCCCACTGTGCTATGGAAGCTTGCCGGGTGACACTGGGCCAGTCACTCTCTCTCAGCCTAACCTCCTTCATAGGGTGGGTTGTTGTGGGGACAAAACAGACAAGAAGAGAATGATGTTGCAAGTCACTTTGGATTCCCTATTGGGGAGAGAAGCAAATTGCAAAACATCTAAAATAAAGAAACAGAGTCCAACGTGTCTTTTCAAGCAGAGAGCTTCCTGTGGTTACAAATCTGGCATAAACAAGACTGTCAAATCCAAGTTGTCACGCCCAAATGGGTGGTAATGCCGGTCGGTTCTCTGAGCCCAGAAAAACTTAAGACTAAACAAGATTGAGCAACTGGGCTAGGGGCTCAAAGGGGCAGAAAAGAAAGGATGATAGGAGGCAAAGGGAGAAAGAGAAGTGTTGAGGACCCAAGAGGAGTGGAGCTACCTCTCTGGAATTTACCCCGGAGGAAGCTACTATTGGATCTCTGAGTTGACCTCTCCTGTCAGAGAACAGGAACCTAGAGAGCCAGTCTCAGAAGTCGCCACCTCCATGGGCAAGGAAGGAAGTACAGTAGGAAGACCTGGGGCCTACGAGATTGCTACACATACACACCCTTCTGCAACCTTCGAAGGGGCAGCAGTAAGTGGGGTAACTCTGGATATTTAGGATCACTTCTGGTAGGGGTGGATTAGATTATCATGGTTACTGCATCTGTCATTGCAGGCCCCAGTCTCTAGCTGGCTACATCCTTGGAAACGGCAGCAAATGCAATATGGTGCAGCCAGTTGTTTGTAACTCCTTGCTATCTCTTTCACCACTGTGAGCATCCCACCATGTCTTACAATGAGAATTAAGCTAGTTTTTCACTGAGTGTGGATGTATTTTCCCACGTAAATATAGTAAATATATAGTAAATAACGCGAACAAAATTAATAACTGTGGAAAATGCATGCCAGCCTTTTTGTACTGGATGACTGAATAACATCAAAAATCGGTTATCAACATATATACCTTTTTTTCCCCAGTTACCTGAAGTTCTTGGTACCGTTCCTGTCAAGTCTATTGAAACTCCGATTAAACACCTTCACCACTTCTTTGAACTAAAGGTCAGACACAACAACTCACTAATCCCTGGGCTGGATCCAGAGTAGACTGGCAATTTTCATTGCTTCCCCCTTCCCTCATGTCATTCCTCAGGGTCCCCTGTCCCCCAGGAGAGAGCCAGTTTGGTGTAGTGGTTAAGTGCGCAGACTCTAATCTGGGAGAACCGGGTTTGATTCCCCACTCCTCCACTTGTACCTGGCTGGATGACCTTGGGCAAGCCGTAGTTTTGATAAGAGCTGCTCTTGAAAAAAGAGCAGTTTGTGTCAGAGCTCTCTCAGCCCCACCCACCTCAGAGGGTGTCTGTTGTGGGGAGGGGAAGGGAAAAGAGTTTGTAAGCTGCTCTGAGACACTTTTGGGTAGTGAAGGGCGGGGTATAAATCCAATATCATCATCATCTTCTTCTTCATTTCATGGTGATTAGCAGGCTGCAGTGGGAGGGGAGAAGGCAAGAAACTTCCATTTCTTGAGTACTGGGTGGAGATGTGGTTCAGAAAGCTTTCCTCTGTGTCTGGCTACTTGGCGTACTTGGTACAACTTGACTAAGTTCAGGTCCAGGCCATCGGAATAAATTGGTCTCCACACTAATATCCTGTCTGTACTAAGTTATGGAGAGGGATGATCGTGGTCCTAGAGCATAGCTCTCCTACACTTGAACTGCCTGGGCATCTTCTCTAACTGAGATAATGCAGCCCTAGACATTTTATTCGAGTGCACAGATTTGGATCGGCAGTTTTTCAGATTTCTTACATTTGCACATGATATGTAAGAAACCTTTTAAATCAACCTCATAAGTAGCATCTATAATACAATCAGATATAGCCTGAATAGTGTAAGGGGACTGGAAATGTGGATAAGCATCTCCTGAGCACTGTGTTATGTGAAAGCACATAAATGTTGATAAGGATAGTTTCATTGGATTATTAAGACTGTCTAACTTCCTGCAATGTTTTTCCCATTTGCCCCCAGGTGCCTCAGCATTTCAGGCTTATGGCATATCAGCCGTTCTGCATACATCATGCAGCGATCAGCTACAAAGTTCCAAAGTATTCTCAGACTCTGAGGAAGGGTGCAGAGGTAACTCGCTGGTCCAGCATTTCTTTGCTTTTTTAAAAAAAAATCATTTCTTCTTTTATTTGATCTTTAAGCATTTCTACCCTATATTTCTCCTCAATGGGGACTTGAAGCATCTTACGAAGAAACACAACAAATACAATTTAGACAAGCAGGGAAAAATATATCATACAACATCCTGGGCAAATCTCGGGTCCACTGGCCCGGCTCACTCAGGACGGTAGGCCATGAGCCGTGGGCTGAGAGCCAAGGCCCAAGACTCCTTCAGCTTTCCCCTTTTGCCTCCCATCTCCAGCCATGCCCAGGTTTGAATACCTGTAACAAAGAAGGGAACAGAGATATGCCCAACATGCACCTCCAGAAGATGGAACAAATACAAAACAAAACATTGATTGTCTCCCTTTCATCAGGAAGAGCTGATCCCAGTACTTCCTGCTTCAGAGGAGAGGCTGCGCCTTGCCTTGTTCCAGCCAAAAGAGGACGAATCCTTGGAAATAGAAACCTCCCTCCTAAACCTTAGAGCTCCTGAAAACTTGCTTCATACGCCACAAGATCACCCACTTCAAATTTTTGTAAGTTTTAAAAACTGCAGGTGAGTGAATCACCCTTTTAGGAAGGAGCGCATAGTATGTAATTTAAGATTGTCGATGCAGAATCTTGGATTAATTCTCTTGAGTCTGTAACACATTCATGTATGCCTGGGCCTCACTCATTGATGAAATACCAAAATGAGGACACTTCTACACAGGGCTATTTTTGGGCAGGAACGCACAGGAACGGAGTTCCGGCTGGCTCCCAAGTTGGCCACACCCAGCAGGAACTCATTAGCATAATAGGCCACACCCAACAGCAGAAACTCATTAGGATTGGCTACATTAGGGGTGTGTGGCCTAACATGCAAAGAAGTTCCTGCTACAAAAAACGGCCCTGGGTTTTGACAACAAACAAGGTAAACAGAATAACAAGCAAAAGGTGGGTGTGGCTGGATAACCACACTTCTGGTAACATGGGGGTGCGGCCTAATGTGCCAATGAGCTGTGCTGTCA
>NW_015164700.1:584435-611104 GCF_001447785.1 Gekko japonicus
CATTAGGATTGGCTACATTAGGGGTGTGTGGCCTAACATGCAAAGGAGTTCCTGCAGCAACAAAAAGCCCTGGGTTTTGACAACAAACAAGGTAAACAGAATAAGAAGCAAAAGGTGGGTGTGGCTGGATGACCACACTTCTGGTAACATGGGAATGCGGCCTAATATGCTACTGAGTGGTGCCATCAGGGGTGTGGCCTAATATGCTAATGCGTTCCTGCTGCCGGGTGTGGCCTATTATGTTAATGAGTTCCTGCTGGACTTTTTCTACAAAAAAAGCCGTGCTTCTACAACAGATTATTGCAGAAGGAGCTGCCTTAAAGGGAGTCAGTTCAGTGCTCCATCTCACCCAGGAGTGATTGGTAGCAGTTTTCCAAGGCCAGATCCTTCCTGTTCTTGGTGTAGTGTAGTGGTGGACTCTAATCCGGAGAACTGGGAAAAAAAATCTTCCACATAAAGCCAGCTGGGTGACCTTGGGTCAGGCACAGTTCTCTCAGAACTCTCTCAGCCCCACCTTCCTCACAGGGTGTCTGTTGTGGGGAGAGGACGGGAACTGCTCCAAGACTCCTTCAGGTAGTGAAGAGCAGGGTATAAAACCGACTCTTCTGCTGCTGCTGTTGGGATGCACATCTTGGCCAGGCTTCCTGCGTATTCATGTTAAGAAGGATGGCAGAGATGTTGGACTAAAACCTTGCCCTTCCTTAACATATAGACAGCTACGGCCTTCGTACAGAAGGTCACTGTAGTGACCATGGAATCTAACTTGGGGCTGCAGCCCATCTCTTGGGGCCTGTCAGTTTCCTGCTTCCTTATTGGTTGACGACCCGTTGAGTTCAAAAGAAGTGAGGACTGTGTCTGCAACACAAGTGTGTGATAAATGATATGTTCACTTAGCTTAGAATTTTCTTTTTCCTGTGACACTCCTTTCTGCTCTAGAATCCTAGCCCGGGACTGTACGAATTCAAATGGCCGCTCCCGTATTCCGAAAGCAGTATTGACTATCACCTTTGCCCTCACCCAAAATACGCACTTACCAGGAAATACCCAATAAAGTCCAGTGTTCTGACTACACAAAAGAAATTTCTCCATCCCAAGGTAAGAGCTGCTGAAGTCCACGATGTCACCGGGGCCTGAACAACTGAAAGCGTCTCTCTTCGGACCAGCAAAAATGGTCAGCAGCTTATTTTGATGGGTGTGGCTGCTGTCATTTCAGGAAGTCATCAGTGGCGTGACGAACTGGAGAAAATTCCCACCGGTTATTCATTCAACCTTGCCCAACGTTCCTGCTCTGAACAGCACAGTGATACTGTTTTGGTAAGAAAGAAAGGTCGTGTTGGTCAGAGCAAAGATCTGCATGGACATCAGTCTGGGAGTGGCTGGCTTCCGGGCAGGGAGCTGAAGAACCTTCATGAGACGTTTCTGGCTGTTAGCAAGCGACTTCCCTCAGAGTTATCCAGTGAGATACCTAAACTATGAGTTTAAAGCCAGGTTTGGTCATTTATTCTAGCTGATTAATTGGCTTAATGATTTAGGCACGTGGCATCAGGACTGTGTTTTGCCGGTCAGGATGGCTGTACCCCACTCTCCAGCTAGCTCAGAGAGCCAGTGGGATAGCAGAGTAGGACAGGGAAAACCCATGTTCAGCTCACTGGAGGACCCGGAGCCAGTCAGAGTTGTTGTGAGGATAAAATGGAGGGGGGCACACAACACTATCTGCCCCATCTGAAGCTCCCTGGAGAAAGGATGAGATTAAAACAATGTGATAGGCCGAGGCGAGGGAAGAGGGAGAATGTGTTTGTTTTTAACAATATAGTTTATTATTTTTCTGTATAAATCCTTTGATCATAAAACATACATATATAGTCGCAAAGATCTTCGTAAAACTTACAAGACGTTTCTGATTTTGACCCAATTAAATTGTATAATGCCAAATAACCACATTTGTTAAACTAAATTACCGGATTCGTTAAACTAAAGCAAAATTAGATACTTATAACCAGTTATAGAAGTTAGACCAATAATGTTCATACCTTTCCAGACTTTTTTCTTCAACAATGAAAGTTAAATTTTCCCACTTCTGCAATGTCAAACAGTTTACAAATAAATTCTTCTTTTGTTGGAACCAGAGGTCATTTCGGGGGGGATCGCGGGGGATCGCAGTTCCCCCGGGTGAGGTACAGGGGGGCGGGGCACATGACGAAGCCCCGCCCCTTGCTTCCAGCCCTCATTCAGCCAGGAGGAGGCAGGAGAAGAGGGAGGGTAAGTTGCTTCCTCCCTGCCTCTCCCCACCCCTGCCTGCCTGGGGCCAGGGGGGGCCTTCGTGGGGTTTCCTTGTACTCCCGCCGGCCTTGCAGGTCCACCGCCAGGCCCCTCATGGGGCTCGGCAGTGGAGCTGCAAGGCCGGTGGCGGCGGCCAGGACTGTTGGGGGCGGGGTGTGTGGCCTTATGACACACTTCCGGTGATGTCAGGGGGTGTGGCATATGCTAATGAGTTCCCCTAGCTCTTTTTCTACGAAACGACCCCTGGTTGGAACGTTCCTATCTTTCCATTTTTTTGCAAAAATAATTCTAGCTGCTGTTAACATTTGCATTATTAAATACATCTCTTTTTTCTTAAATGTCTCTGGTGTAACATTCAACAGGAAAAATTCAGGTAGAAAAGGGATTTTCTAGGGAAGAGGGAGATTGTTGATCAGCAGCTCAAAGAAGAGCTTGGCTGAGCAGAATGAAGCCACTTCTCGTCAGATTGTGCTGAAAGCTGATTGGACTGACTCAGATACTTGGGACAAAGGGTTGTCAGCACCACTTGCTGCACTTTATAAAATTTCACTCTTAGATGGAGGCTAAAACACAGAAGGATGCACGGTGGGTGTTGGGAAGGTAACAGAAGAGGCGTGTTATCTTTGCTCTTGTTTTGCGATTTCTTGTTTAAAAAATGAATAATGGTTTTAAGAAAAAATGCTGACATCATATAAATACAAAGTCCTTTATGCCACGTTGCTTGCATGTTTGTGTATTGGGTGATTTTAAGCTAATCAAAAGCAAAGGAAGGTACAATAGAGACAACACTACAGATACGTAAGTGCCGCTTATCATATTCTCTGCTTGACCCTGTGTCACGGTTGCCTTTCTCACAGCACTGATCCTTACAACGCAGACATGCTTCCCAAAGATGTGCCTCCCATTGTGGCTGACTTACCAGAGCAAGATAAAGAAAACATCATGGACGAGTAAGTTTGTTTTCTAGGGTTTGTTCACAATAAGTTATTGCGTTTTGGTTACACGCAATCAACACGTATTGGATGAAGTTAAACAAGATAAGTATATAGAAGCTATAAAAAGGGAAGACAATAATTTAGAATAGGTTTTATATGTGGATGAAATAAGGAAAGGATTAGCAGGGAAAATTTACCTTGAATTGGTGAAAGATAAGGAGTTTATACTAAAAACCTTAAAAAATAAATGGAATAAAGAAAAACAAATAACTTCTGACGACGTTAATAAGTTAATGGTGAATTTCAAGAGAATTAAATTAGAAAAGTATAGAGAGCTTGAAAGAAAGATAATTTGGAAATGGTATAGAACCCCTGCCCAATTGGCATATATGATTGAAGGCATGAAACCGACTGGCACTGCAACGCAAAAGAAGGGTGGTATTCTCACCTATGGTGGGAATGTCCAAAGGTTAGAGATTTTTGGGGAAAGATAGTAGGGTTATGTAAGGTGGATATTAAAATAGATAGAGATCTATTATTTATGGGCATACTGGGAAACTATAATATTGAGAGATAAAATCAGGATGTTTTTAAAGCAATGTTACTAGCAGCGCATGCTGTGATTGCATATGGTTGGAAGGAGAGTTTGAAGTGGTCTTTAGATAGATGGAATGACTATTTATACTAATATATCCAGTCAGATATATTGGAATGTATTAAACAAGATAAGGCATGGGATGGAAAGATGAAGGAGATAAAAAAGAAATGGTCTATATACTTTCAATGGGTAAATAATGGAGAAGCCAATTCCGTTATACTTGAAAAAATGTGCTCATGGTTAAAAATTTAATTTGTAGCTATGTGATGGCCACCTTGTGGGGGGTGGGATATAAAAGGGGGGGGATGTATCATAAGAGAATTGGGATTGTATTGCAATGTAATAATAATTTATGATGCAAATAAAAAAAATAAAAAAACACGTATTGGATGAAGTAAGCTTTGACTCATGAAAATGTATACCTTGGAAAAACATGGTTGGTCTTTAAGGTGCTAATGGATTCCGTGTTTGTTCTGTAACTACAGACGAGCCCAGCTGCTCTCACAATACAATCACACGTGTATGCGAAGGTTGAAACGCATGCCGGATTGTTTTTGCTTTGCCCAGCGGTCACTTGTGTCTGGGAGGAGATAGCTGGCAATTAATTTGCATTGTCATTTCCTTTAAAAGCATCAAAATTAAGTGGATGTGGATTTATTGGCTTGCAGAGATACAGGTTGGGAGGCTGCTGTGTTACTTGCACCAGAGATGATAAAAGCTGAATTTCCACAGACTGACCACTCAACCAACGATAAAAATAAAACGCAAAAAGAGGGAAGGTAAGAGAAAACGTTCAGAAGACAGGCAAGAAACGTGTGCTCTGACTTCTAAATGCTGCTCACAGATTGTGTACTGGCCCCAGCCTCTATGGCAGCCCATCCTCCTCCGTCTTGAGTGTTGCAAATGGTCAACTTTAGCATCCCACGAATGATTTAAATAGAGGACACTGTCTTTAATCCATAACCATTATGAGCATTGTAATTGTGACAAAGGAACAACTGGGATCCAAATGTGAAAACTTAGTGGACAGCCTGTTGGCAGGGAAGGCAAGATTTCAAGTTGCACAGAATTATTCTGCTTGAAAAAGGAGTCTGTGCACTTTGAAACCTTGCTCCGGTTACTGTAATAAAGTAGTTGAATTGCCAATGGAAACTGAGTTACTGTACGTGCCTTTAACTACGATCTTATGTTCTTACAGCCAAGCCATATGTTTGCAATGCTGTTGATGAATCAGCAAAGCTAATGGTGGGAATGATCTCTGAGAGTATGTTTCCTTGGCACTGAGTTGTTCAGTATGTAGGATTATCAGTGCAGTTACATGCTTCTTGCAGGGCTATTTTTGGGCAGGAACGCACAGGAATGGAGTTCCGGCTGGCTTCCAAGTTGGCCACGCCTAGCAGGAACTCATTAGCATAATAGGCCACACCCAACAGCAGGAACTCATTAGGATTGGCTACATTAGGGGTGTGTGACCTAACATGCAAAGGAGTTCCTGCTACAAAAAAGCCCTGGGTTTTGACAACAAACAAGGTAAGCAGAATAAGAAGCAAAAGGTGGGTGTGGCTGGATGAGCACACTTCTGGTAGCATGGGGGTGTGGCCTAATATGCCAATGAGCTGTGCTGTCATGGGTGTGGCCTAATATGCTAATGAGTTTCTGCTGGGCTTTATCTACAAAAAGAGCCCTGCTTAGTCCATTGACTTCAGTGGACTTAGAAGAGTATAGCTCTGTTTAGGACCGTGCTGTTTGAAATCTGTGTATACTTGCAAGTCCTGTTGAAATCAAACGGACTGTGCCTCAGTCTGGGTAGGACAGGGCTGCTAGTAATTAAGAATTACTTTCTCTTTCTAGTGACACAAATGCAGACTTGAAGCCTCCTTCCTGCACATCTCTGGATATTTTTGCACCTGTTTCCAGGTAAGTGATTATGTGACTTGAAAATAGCATTGATAGCGATTTGTGCTTTGCAGTTATCTTTACTCACATTGCAATGCTAAACTGAAGGACTGGCCTTGGAAGGGTACAACTCTGTTCAGGATTGCGCTGTCAGAGTTCCCATTTATTTGTGCTTTATGGTAGGAATTAATGATGGCCATAGAATCAGAGGATACGGAAAACAAGGAGGGACCTAAAAGTGACCTACTCCTACCTTTTTAAATGGTTCAAGCCCATTAGGTCCAAAGTATAAAAATAGACAAGTATATATAAAATCAGAGATCTAGACTGTATGGCTATTCCCATTCTGTACCCTGTGTATTGGAGGAAGGGAATCGGTGGAAGTAAAGTAATGCTACCCATTTAGGTCATGTCCAGGGCTATTTTGGGGCAGGAGCGCACAGGAACGGAGTTCCGGCTGGCTCCCAAGTTGGCCACGCCCAGCAGGAACTCATTAGCATAATAGGCCACACCCAACAGAAACTCATTAGGATTGGCTACATTAAGGGTGTGTGGCCTAACATGCAAAGGAGTTCCTGATACAAAAAAGCCCTGGGTTTTGACAACAAACAAGGTAAACAGAATAAGAAGCAAAAGGTGTGTGTGGCTGGATGACCACACTTCTGGTAACATGGGGTTGCGGCCTAATGTGCTAATGAGCTGTGCTGTCAGGGGTGTGGCCCAATATGCTAATGAGTTCCTGCTGTTGGGTGTGGCCTATTATGCTAATGAGTTCCTGCTGGGCTTTTTCTACAAAAAGAGCCCTGGCTCATGTCCATTTATCTGAAGAGGCCCTGCTTATTTAAAGAGGACCCTCTTTCCTCGGGCTGATCCCAGAAACAAGTGCTGAACTTTTTCCTTTATCCTTTTGCAGAGATGTGAGAGATACTCTGGAGTGGTATTTTCAAGTTCAGAATGATTTATATGGTCAAAGGATGAGAGAAAACCTGGAGAAACTGAAAGAAAAAGCCACTCAGAAAAACCTAATTCTGGATTAAGTGCCGTCTCTCTTCTGTGAAGGTTTACGTGTGTCACCCAAATGTTCTATATTTTGTGTAGCCTGGCCGTGGGGGGGGGGGCGGCATTATAGGAGAATCTTGTGGGAAGGAGGATATGCAGTTGGAACGTCAGAAATCTGGTTGTGGATCAACAGGCTTTTCGGATCAACTTTCCCCATAAAGATTGGAAGGAATGGTGACTGGGTAAAAAATCCAGAGTAACCAATAAATATCACTGATTGCCTACCATCTTACTATTTCATATGTGATAGTTATCCCTACAAGCCCTTATGACCTCTCATGAAGATATGTGTGTGTGTGTATATATATATATATATATATTTATATATATTACATATGCAGGTTTACTACTTAGCCTGCATGTCTATACATGTACACATAGGTTGTATTGGATCATTTTTATATCTCTTTATGCTCAGAGAACATGATTGCTTTCAAATAAAATTCAGATAAGCTGTTATACTCTTTCTTTGTATTTACTGCGTTCATCTGTACTGCTGTTTCAGTTCCACTCTAGATTATGTGGGTCGCTTGGTTCAAGGTGACAACTGCTTCCCTCGGTATTTCATAGGCTACAACCAGAACCACTGATAGGACTGGGGGGGACAAAATTTGGGTGGCTCAAGTCAGGTGGAGGGTCCTCGAAGCCAGCCTCATGCTGCATCCAGCTGAAGTCTTTTAGGGATGGGCACAAACCTCACGACGAGCCAAAATTCAGGCCAAAATTTGTCTGGATCAGCACTCAGGACATGACGTTTCCCTGGGGGGAGGGGTTATGAGGAGTGGGGGGGTTATATGAGGGTGCCAGAAGAAGTCCCATCACTGTCCTCAACCAAAGGCCCAGCGGAACATCTCTGCCTTACATCGCCACCGCCCCCCCCCCAACACCCCCAGTGTGCCCATGTCGCTTCCAGGTGACGTTTATTTCTGGCAATGTTGTTGGGGGGGGGGGGTTCTCCCACCAGCTAGTTGGCTGGTGGTCAGCCCGAGCCTGCAAAACCAGGAGATTCCCCCGCCCCCAATTGGGGAATGGCAACCTTACCGTTGAAACCAATGGGCTAGGATTGCTCTGCCTGTTTCCAAAGACAAGATGTATTCTAGTACAATGTACAGCACAAGTGAAACAATAGCATGAACGGTCCAATCACGAGTGGTGTGGACCACTCCAAATACTGACAGATTTGCAAAGTAGGATAAATATGAAAAGTGTAGATACGGAGAAATCATAACTGACTGAGTTCAAGTCTGACAGTGTCAAAACAGCATTGGAATTCCTGCTGAGCAGTAGTATATGCCAAGCTGGTAGGCTGCACAGGCAGGCATGGCCCTCTTTTCAGGCTATACTACTTGTTACATATTGACTGAGGAAGGACTAAAGCATTTATTCCGTAAAGTGAATGATTTCCCCAGACTTGTTTTATCCACCACCACGTACGGAGGTGTGTGTGCAAGGAAGAAGGTTTCTAATAATGTGTAACAGGAGGTTAACTCTCAGGGCTATTTTGGGGCAGGAACGCACAGGAATGGAGTTCCGGCTGGCTCCAGAGTTGGCCACACCCACTACAGCCAAAACCTCTGCGTGCACGGCTACAGAGGGAAGGCCTGGAGAGCAACACCCTCCCCGGAGACTCCAAGGCGGGCAGGCTGGGGGGGTCCCTGGAAGGACCAGGGAAGCATTTAAATGTCTCCCCATGCCTTCCCTGGTCTGTCCAAGGGCCGGCTTGCCCGGGCGCGGGACAGCTATGGGGCGCCTGGGCAAGCCAATGGAAGGCAGTTTAAACTGCCTTCCCTTCAAGGGGAGGGCTTGCCCGGGCAAGCCAAGGGAAGGCATGGGGTGTGGCCTAATATGCTAATAAGTTGTACTGTCGGGGTGTGGCCAAATATGCTAATGAGATTCTGCAGTTGGGTGTGGCCTATTATGCTAATGAGTTCCTGCTGGGCTTTTTCTACCAAAAAACCCCTGTTAACTCTAGATATGTTACTGGAGATGACACCCTAGTAGGTTTGTCTGTATGCTGAGGGAAGGGGAAATGATCACGTGCAGGTAAAAAAAAAAGCGCTAAGTCTTCACATTTGGTACATGATAATTTGCTCCAAGCAGCTTTTTTGCTCTCAAACCAACAGAATTAAGAGAGCCCAGACATGGCTGTGTGCTACAAATGCACCTGCAGCAAGAGATATTCTGGAAGAATCCCCTGTCTTGCTACATGTTTGTGAGATACACAAGATCAAATTGGTCCTGCTATGGGCCAATCCCAGAGCAAGGTTTATTTATTTAAATATTTGTTACTTATTCAGGATATTTCTATGCCACCTCTTCAGACTCCTGCATACAATTAACATAATGTGTTGGTATAAAACAGCAAGCCATTGAACATAAACAGCATTTTAAAAATCCATAAAATAGACCTCAGACCAGAAGCAGAACCCTTAAAAAGATGGTAAGACAATACCAATAATTAAAACCCCTTCCTCCAAGAAGAGAAGAACCTTCCTCTCATCCATTTCATCCTCACAACAACCCTGTGAGTCATGGATTTGAAACCAGGCCTCCTCAGTTGTCATCTGGCAGAGCCACCACCAGTGTTCCCTCTAAGCTGAGTTAGTGTGAGCTAGCTCACATTTTTTAGCCTCTGGCTCACACATTTTTGTCTTAGCTCAGGAACGATGGCCCAAAGCAAACTAATTTATGCAGCAGCCAAATCGTTCGCTCTCAACTTTAATGCCAGTAGCTCACAAAGTAGAATTTTTGCTCACAAGACCCCACAGCTTAGAGGGAACATTGGCCACCACACTGGCTGTGTACATACAAGAGCTACTACAGTGGCAGCCAGTCCAAATATGAAGTTTGACTATGGAGTAAAAACAAAGCCTGAGGAAATTACATATAAATGAATGATTCCAAATAAGTTTGCTAGTGTTCAGTACAACAAATCTGTGCAATTCCCCTATGTGTTTAATGGGATTATGGGCTAAGCAATTTATTTTCTCTCTGTTCTCTATCCCTGACTTAGATCAGCTTCATCAGCTACTACTGTATTAGGTAGCCCAATATATGAAATTCTAAACCACACTTTTTCACTGACATCCATGATTGTATAAAAAGTGGCTATTTGTGGTCTTTATTCAATTTACATGTGTCTTTTGAAAATACTAATGGTTTTCATATTCTGATGTTCATGGGAAAACATCACACATTTTGGACATCAGGATTATTTCTTGTAAAGGCCAAGAGATGTTCCTAGCCTCTTAAATGAATTAAGCATTACAGGGACAAAAGAAAAGGACAAAATCAGCTCCCCTCATGAGAACAGATTTAAAATCTGAGACAGAATAACCATTGTTTTAAATAGCACAATAACAATATCCAAAACCCTAAGTAATACAGTAGGGAACTCACCAAATTTATTATATTTGTTTTAATAGACCAGTTCTTAAAGTTGTTATTGTTTAATTTTAATAAGGTAATGATTAATTGCTAAGTATTTCAAATTAGTTGAAGGATTCTGAGGCATCTCTACAAATTCAATCACGTTTTGCTAGATGGCCACCTAATATAGCCTTGTTAATATAATTTTCCTGTTGACTACTGGCCACGTGCATTGCTTGATTAAATTAGGGTCAGTCTGCTGAATGAGGATGCACAGGTTTAATTTCTACCCTTCCCAACGGGATTTGTTTATTTAATTTCCTGTAACATTCGGGGGGGGGGGATTTTTGTGCGTTATAATATACTCTCTCATAGCACTATTTTCTTCAAGCCATACAAAAGATGGTTTGTATCTGTTAGATACGAGACTCGAGGCAGCAGGTGAACAGTGATAACAGCTTTATTGAACACGAAGTCAGAAGAACCAGAACGAGACAAACAACGGAGCAACAGGCTCCTTTTTAAACAGTCCGGGCTTGGCAAGCCACGCCCACATGTCAGATGGTAACCAATCAGAAACTGTACATAAAGACCAATCACTTTGCTTCCCTCCAGAACTTCCTTTGTTCTGATAGGTCGGTTTGCGATACCTTGGTCAGACTCAAGCTCAATACCTTCATACATTATATTACATACACAACAATCCTCCCCCCTAAGACGAGACAACCCTTGAACAGTCATAATCTTTCAAGAAAGCAGGACACTGCTTGACCCGTTGGGATCGTCTGATATTTACCGTTGGTGGGGTAGGAGGAAGAGCTTCGGGCTCCCTGTGAGTGAGCTCGGTCTCATTCCTTATGGGACTGAGTGTCCGAGGCTGATTGCCATAGTCGTGGCTCTGCTTGCCCTCGACTATGCCTGAGGGTTTCAGTGCTTGGAAGCCCTCAGCCCGTTCGGAGTCCGGACTCTACCTGACTTTCCTGACTGAGTCAGGTACATTGGCCACCTGGGGAAGGGAATCAGGGACTGAGTCAGCCCACCGCTTGCGCAACTGATTGACATGGCGCTTCATTACTCTACCATCATTAATTTTTACCGTGTAATGGCGGGACCTGAGGACATGGGTTACTGTGCCTGGTAACCACTTGTGTCCGCTACCATAGTTTTTAGCATACACACATTCACCTTCAGTAAACACCCTGGGTTGTTCAGTGGACTCACTGTTTGGCGGCCTGGCTGAAGTTAAGTCCGGGTGCATACGATCTAACAATGTGGTAAGGCGTCGGCCCATTAGCAGCTCCGCCGGACTCTGCCCCGTCACAGAGTGCGGCGTGACGTGCTGGTGCAGTAAGAAGGACGCCACCTTCTGGCCCCAGTTTCCCTGCACCAAACGGCCCAAAGTCTTCTTTGTGGTCCGCACCATTCTCTCGGCCTGCCCGTTGGTTGCTGGGTGGAATGGTGCGGACGTGCTATGGGTTATGAGGTTTGCCGCCAAAAACTCCTTAAATTCAGTGGCCGTAAAGCATGTCCCATTGTCGGACACCAGAGTGTCTGGCAACCCGTGCGTTGCAAACAGTTTACGCAATACATTGATTACAGTCAACGCAGTCTTTTTGGATGTGGGGACAACCTCAGGCCACTTAGAATAAGCGTCTAATTAAAAAGATCTGTCCCTGAAAAGGGCCCGCAAAATCCACATGGACCCTTGACCATGGGCGGTGGCATTTCTCCCACTGCGTTACCGGACCCAGGACTCTATGCCCACATCGATTTTCGGCCACCAGAAATACCCTCTGGCCAGTCCCTTCATGCGCACAATGCCGGGGTGGCATTCGTGCAAGGCCTCTAAAACTTGTTCCCTTAGCTTTGGGGGAACCACCACCCTGTTGCCCCAGAGTAAGCATCCCCGGTGCACAGACAGTTCATTTTACCGTGATGCAAACGGCTTAAAGCAGTCCTCGACTCGCCCCACTGGCCACCCCCTCCACACCCAGTTAAGAACCCTGGCGATGGTGGGGTCCCGGGCGGAGGCAGTCGCAACGTCCGACACATGCACCAGCAGTTTGGCCAGTTCCTCGAGGGCCATCACCTCAAAAGCCGGGGCAGGGTCATTGTCCAGTTCTGGCAGGAGGCAGCAGCTGAGGGCATCGGCATGCCCCATGTTTTTTCCAGGCTGGTGCTCGAGGACATAATCATACGCGGATAGGAATACCATCCAGCGCAACATCCACGCAGACAAGACGTTGGGCGTCTGGCAGTCAGGTGCAAAAAGAGTTTGTACCTGAATAAAACTTGGTCTTAAAGGTGCCACTGGACTGTTTTGGACTGGGGGGCCGGGCTCTGCAACTTACCTGGCTGCTTCTTGCTCTGTCTGAGGGCTGCTGGGAGCAGGGGGTGGGGCTTGTTGCATGTGCCCGCCCCCTGGGCTCTTTACTGCTGGAGCTGCGCTCCTGCAGGAAATGACCCCTGTAAATAAGGAAGCTGCAATGAAGAGGGGAAATTGGGAAATCACCTCTCTTCCACTGACAGAGTTCCACACAGAAGAGGAGGCAGGCCCGTAGCCAGAATTTTTTTTATTCGAGGGCCTTTAAGTAAGTCAGGGGCACCCCTGCACACACCCCTGAGGGCAGCCTCCTTGGGGGGGTTCCTCCTGAAGCCCTCTCCTGGCCTCCTCCTGGTGCTTAGAGGCCCTCTCATCTGCCTTTGCTGCAGGACAAAGGAGCCCCCATCCACCATGCAGTCCCCTCCTGTGCCTCGCCTCCCCGCCCAGCTCGACCTCGAGGCCCCACCCCCACCCCCACCCCCTGAGCTGCCGAGGTGACCTGAGCGCCAGCAGGAGGGTGGGTGCTGCATGGCCCCAGTGCTGGATTTGATGGCTTCCACCCAGGGTGGGGTCCCTACTGTGGAGGTGCCCGGGCAGTTATTCCGCAAGCCCAGCTCGGCAGCGGGCAGCATGGGTGCTGAAGAAGATGGGGACAAGCCCAAGGGGGCACCGGCCCTGCTGCCCTTCAGCGTGGAGGCGCTCATGGCCAACTACAGGAAGCCCAGCAGTCGCGGCCAGAAGTGAGACAGCTTGGCCAATGGGACAGGCCTGGAAGACCGTTTGGTCCAGCCGAGGGCCCCTGCCGCAGCCAGAGAGGCTGGCCTCACTGCTGGCCCTCACCAGCCATTTTGCCGTTGGGGGCTTAGTGAAGCTGCCCAAAGAGGCATGGGTCAAAGCCAAAAGCCCAGAGGAGGCTGAGCATCTGCCCGGACAAGCCCACCCCACTTGCTTGGAGGCCTGCACAGCTCTCCGTTAGATGGACATCTTCCTACTACAGACTGCAAAGGCCAGGAAGGGGAAGGGGCAGGGCGGTCCCCTGGGGCCCAGAGAATCATGAGGCCTTGGCAGGAAGTTGGGGGGGGGCACCCAGAGGCACCACCGTAGCTATGGGCCTGAGAGGAGGAGGAGGGGCAATTTCATCTGAATTCCCCATTCTAGCTGCAGCCCTCTGACCCACATGACTGTAGCGGAGGTTATTTGAGGTTTTATTTCAGGGGTCCCCACTGTGGTACCCATGGGTGCCATGATGCCAGGTGATTTTAGAAACTGGGCAGGGCCACAAGGGATTCTGCCCAGCACGGCTTTTGACTAGGGCTGCCAGGTGGGGGCGGGGGGCGGGTAAACCCCGTCTTCGGAGGCCCGATTCCCGCCCCCGCGGAATTGGGCCCCGGAGGGAACTCCGCCCCTCGAAGCGCAACATGGCTGCATCACCAGAGGTGACGTAACCACGTCGATCACGTTTGGGGCGTGGCCCCGATCGTCGGAGGGAAAACTCTATGGTTTTCCCTCCGACGATTGGGGCCACGCCCTCAACATGATCGACGTCGCGCGTCACTTCCGGTGATGTGCTGGCGGCGCGCGCACTTCGCACACGTCGACGGACGGCTCCCGGAGCCCAGCGAGCCTCCCCCGCCGGTAAGAAAAATTGACTTGGCAACCCTACTTTTGACTGGCCATTAGAGATCTGACTGGCTGTGCGCATTTTTTTTAAAGTTGTTTTTGCAGCAACTGCCACCACAGGACAAGGATCATCGCTGTGCAACTCAAGGTAAGCTGCGTGCATGCAAGAAAGCATTTTTAACAATACCTTCATTTTAAAAGGAATCCTGTTAAACAGAGCTTCCGCCTGAAATGTTGAGGCAATACTATTAGAGTGACGCACGATATCACTCCCTGACATTTGCGGTTGGCTCCACCTCTCGTGGCACCCATTTTGTGGTTAGGCCTGCCTCCTGCAGAAGCTGTTTTGTCGTTGCGCCCACTACGTATTGTCAGAATCCCAAAGATGACTGCGGACTCGGACAGGTTGGAGATCTCTTTTTTTAATTGTACTTTGTATGTTTTTAAGTGTGGTGCTGTGAGCCACCTTGTCACAGGGGAAAGGCAGGGTACAATATTTTGGTAAGTACGTAAACTGTGATCAGTGTTCCCTCTAAGCTGAGTTAGTGTGAGCTAGCTCACAGTTTTTTAGCCTCCGCCTCACACATTTTTGTCTTGGCTCAGGAAGGAGGGCTCCAGAACACACTAATTTATGCAGTAGCCAAATCACCTGCTCACAACTTTAATGCCAGTAGCTCACAAAGTAGAATTTTTGCTCACAGGACTCTACAGCTTAGGGGGGAACATTGACTGTGACATGCTTGAAATTCCTTTATGAGGCAGAAAGGTGTCGATACATAGTCAGTAAACTAAACAGGGGTGCCAAGATGCCAGCGGCCACCAGAAATTAAATTTTAATTACCCGTAGCAAAAGGTACTTCTTTCAAAATGGTGCCAGGCTACATCTTGTGCTGGAATGCCACACAGAATTGCCCGCTCTGTATTGTAAACCTCCTGGAGATTCTGGGGGCGGAGCCTGGGGAGGGGAGGGTTTGGGGAGGGGAGAGACCTCAGTGGGGCATAATGCCATAGAGTCCGCTTTCCAAAACAACCATTTTCTCCAGGGGGAATGATCTCTTTTACCTGGAGACCAGTTGTAATTCCAGAAGGTCCCCAGCCACCCCCTGCAGATTGGAAACCCTAATGGCATACCAGTAGCATGAGTTAGAGGGAGAAAATTGCGACATAACACCCATAGCAACCAACATTCTTCCTCTTTAAAGCCCCGTACTGGTCTTCTGGAGTAGGAAGCCAACCATCATTAGTCATTAGAAATAATGGTTGGCTGATGACCAAGTCCATTAAAAAAAATGGCAGGCCTTTGCATGGACAGCAACATTGCTTGAAGGAGGCAGATGAATTCAAGGTGTGACTGTCGTGATAGACTGGCACGTGCACTTAACTAGCCTATTAGGTGATGCCCAGCAGTGCTGAGATCTGTGGCATTCAAGTCTGGCTAAGACCTGGATGAGAAATCTAGTGAAGTCTTATGCATTCCTGTCTCTGGCCTCCAGTTACATCCTATGACAAGCTCACTAGGCCTGTTCTACCTCCAAGGTGCTATAAGACGAAGGGAAATAGAATTGCAAGCCACATGCTAGAAATTACTCCAAAAATGCAGCATTTATCGATTTAAGTCTTCTAAAGGGTAATAGACTTGGAGCTGCGGTGGCTCAAGTGATTAAGACGCTGAACTGCAGGTTGTGGAAGGTCAGTAGTTCAGCAGTTCGAGACCCGGGTGCCGCATGACAGAATGAGCTCCCGTCTCTAGTTCCAGCTCCTGCTAACCTAGCAGTTCGAAAGCAAGAAATTGCAAGTCGATAAATAGGTACCACTTCGCTGGGAAGGTAACAGCGTTCTGTGCGCCTTGGTGTTTAGTCATGGCGGCCACATGACCACGGAAACGTCTTCGGACAGCGCTGGCTCTTCGGCTTGGAAACGGAGATGAGCACCGCAACCCTAGAGTCGGATTCGACTGGCTTTCGAGCAAGGGAACCTTTACCTTTAAAGGATAATGGAGACAAAAGATTTAAAGAAAGTTTGGTCAGCTTTCAAGTTCACACAAGTGCAAAGCTGAGAACTGCACTGGTAAAATGGGGCACACTGACTGTAGAGAATTACAAGGGATTCGTTACCGGCTAAATATCAGGAGAAACTTCCTAATTGTAAGAGTGGTTGAGCAGTGGAACAGACTGCCTCGGGAGGTGGTGGATGCTCCTTCGCTGGACATTTTCAAGCGGAGGCTGGACGACCATCTTTTGGGTATGTTGTAGGGCTATCTTTCTGCTGTGCTCCTGCAGAGTGCAGGGGGTTGGACTAGATGACCTGCAAGATCCCTTCCAACTCTAACATTCTATGATTCTATGATAACCCCTGTACACAAAATAATTTATAAGCTGCTGTTGAACACCTCAAAGCCATACTTATTAAGTCACTGAAATAATACAGTTGAACACAAATTTAGGAATGTAGCAGCCATATGCCTAACACAAGAAAGTAGGGCTGCCAAGTCCCCCCGGGGGGCGGATTTCCCCCGGATTTGGAGGCCCGATTTCCGCCACCGTGGAATCGGGCCCCGGGGGAAACCCCACCCCGGCGTGCACGTCATCTGGATGTGACGTGATGACGCCGGGCATGCTGGGTGCCCCCAGCGTGCCCGGCGTCATCACGTCACATCCGGATGACATGCATGCGGCGCCCAGAAGACACCATCTGTGAGACCCCCGCCACAGAAAAAAAACGACTTGGCAACCCTACAAGAAAGGGTCTTGCTGTCTCAAGACTAACAATTTAATTGTGGCATAAATTTATGCAGGTTAGAGCCTACTCATCAACTATTACATTTTTATCCTGCCCTTACTCCAAGAAGTTCAGGGGTGTCCACATAGCTTATCTTTCCTCCATTTTATCCTCATAACAACCCTGGGTGATATGTTGAACTGAGAGCGAGTTACCCAGTGAACAACATGCAGAACAGGGATTTAAACCCAGGTTTCCACTGCCTTATGGCTAAACTAGACAAGATGATGGGCATTCTGGGTCCAGATCTCCCAGTCTTTCTTAACATTCAGTCATCAGGCTCACAAGGATGGGACTCAGATCAGGACTATGGTGCAAGGCCAGGGAATCTTAACCCCTCCCCCCCCGGGTGCTGTTTTATAAACCTAAAACAGCCCTATGAAGTCACTATTTATTTGCCCTGCTGGGGAAAGATACAGATACAGGTACCTCTATGCTTGCTCCCAATAGGGCAAATAGAGGCTCACCAAAGCCAGGGCTATTTTTGGGCAGGAACGCAAAGGAACGGCGTTCCGGCTGGCTCCCAAGTTGGCCACGTCCAGCAGGAACTAATTAGCATAATAGGCCACACCCAACAGCAGAAACTCATTAGGATTGGCTACATTAGGGGTGTGTGGCCTAACATGTAAAGGAGTTCCTGCTACAAAAAAGCCCTGGGTTTTGACAACAAACAAGGTAAACAGAATAAGAAGCAAAAGGTGGGTGTGGCTGGATGAGCACACTTCTGGTAACATGGAGGTGTGGCCTAATATGCCAATGAGTTGTGCTGTCAGGGGTGTGACCTAATATGCTAATGAGTTCCTGCTGTTGGGTGTGGCCTATTATGCTAATGAGTTCCTGCTGGGCTTTTTCTACAAAGAAAGCCCTGACCAAAGCCATTTTAAATTAGGAAAATGGTGTAGGGAAAGCGTAACCCCCCCCCCCCATGTCATTCCAATCTAACTTGGGCCCCTACACACCTGATAAATTAATTGTAAAAAACATTGGGAGCTCTGGAAATGGAAGTCCCAGTGTCTCATTTTGTTGATCCCTCAGCCTGAGGGCTGAACACTGGTTTCTCTTTAAAGTATCCTTTAAGAGCCAACAAGTTTCTTACTTGTGGAAGAAGGAGGAGGAGGAGATTGGATTTATCCCCCGTCCTTCACTCGGAGTCTCAGAGTGGCTTACAAACTCCTTGCCCTCCCCCCCCCCACCACAGACACCCTGTGAGGTAGGTGGGGCTGAGAGAGCTCTTTCCAGAATTGTTCTTGAGAGAACAGCTCTGACAGAACTATGGCTTGCCCAAGGTCATCCAGCAGCTGCAAGTGGAGAAGTGGGGAAAATCAAACCCGGTTCTCCCAAATTAGATTCTGCACACTTAACCACTACACGAAAGTGGTGTACACCAAATTAAATTAACAATACTCTGAAAGTCACCTGCATTCCTACTAAGTTACATTTCCTCTAGATAGCTATCTGTTGTTTCTCCAAAGTCAACTGCCTGTGAAGAAGGAAGCCTATCCAAGCATCAGCATTTTCTTGTAGATGAGGAGTTTGCAAAAGACTTCTCTTAGCTGGAGTCTGACCAAACAGGTTGCCTCTCTTGAGGGATATGCGGCCTCTTGAAAGATGTGCAGTGTTAATGAAGTCTGTACGATGATGGCCCATGGTTTTTCCAGTGAAAGGTGGATTGAAGATTCTTGGGAGGAGAGGGTACTGATTCTGGAGGAAAAACCATGGGCCATGGTACAAACGCCTTCTCTTACCAAACCCTACCCTCAGGCTCCACCCTCAACATCTCCAGGTGTTTCCCAACCCAGAGCTGTATGTTGCTGCAACTGCTAGTCAACAATTTCTTTGACTAGAATGGTCAGCTCACATCTCACAATGGACCCTAATTATTTGTAAATCACATTTGTATTCTAGACACATTTCAGTGTGGACATGGTCCTGCTGCTCCCATATTCACAAAAGTGGCCTCAGAAGTCCAATGTGAGATAATCACCTTTCATACTCAGTGTCTCACCGTACCCTTGCCTGTAGATCTGGTGGCTTGGATTTGCTCACTAGCTGAGGTAAAATGTCCTGGAGAAGCAATGCTCTTACATCCAGAACCAATAACTCTACACATTCCACTTAAGGAAATTATCAGAATACCAGCATGAATGTTTCTTGATACAGTGCTACCAAAAGTCTGGAAGGTTTAAAAGGAACTCAGAGAGATCCTAAACAGAATTTAAGAACAGAAATATGATTATTAAAGGAAAGTAATTTACAAAGCTAGATTAGAGACAGTGATTTTAATTTAAGTACCAAGAATACAAACAATTTACCCCACTCAGATGGAAGAACAGAGAAGGTAGGGTGTGTGTGTGTGTGAGAGAGAGAGAGACAGAGAGAGACAGAGAGAGCGCCACCCATCCTGGGGTCCATTGGAGAATCCAACACCAATGAACAAGGTCCAGGTGGCTGGGCAGTAAGTAGATCCAAAAGGGGCCATGAGGGCTGCATTTTGTGTGCCAAACAAAGATTTCAACAGCTGTAGCTGTCTGCTGTGACAAACCGAGCATGGGCTTAGACTGGGCTGATATAGCAAGGCAATTGTTATGTTCTTATGTTATTAACTTCAACTGGCTGCTTTAATACAACCTCTATTTAAACAGCACAATTATTTACAACCTTCAATTCCGTTTATCCTGCAATTGCATTAGTTTACATCTGCCTGGAAATAATGAAGAAAGTGTTTATTCTAAACAATGTCAATATTCATTTTGGAGCTGTGTATGTTATTCTTTAAATAAAGGGAAACCAGTGACATGCTTAGTTTTATGGGTCTTTTGAGCCAAAGTACTGTCTAAAAACATCATAAAGGCCCCGGTCACACGGCAAAGTTGCCGCGGAAGAGGCACAGATGGTGGGCGGATTATCCGGGCGATCATACCCCAACATCTGGGAAGTGGAGCGCACCCGTGGCTTACCGCTGACAATGCAAGTTAAAAAACTAGTACCTCCAAGGTACTAGTAAACGTTTGCCACGGGCTGCCTCCAGACCTCTCGTGGTGTGATTGCACCAGTGCGCAGCATTCCCCTCCGGTCCCTTGTTTACCTGCCGGCGCCGAGGGAAGGACCGCTGGTGTGCCACCGGCGCGTCTGATCACGTAATTGCGGGTCAAACTGCGCCGGGGCAATTAGCCACACCTCCCCCCCCCCGGGGCCATAGTATAGAAACTGAGGGATGATATACTTCAGCTTCATAAATAAAAATACTGGATGTATGGATTAAAATTTCAGCACTGCTTCTTCCTTAATATTAAGGACACCTTTTCATATTACAGCCACAGTCCGATACCAAGTTGGTCATGCTTCAGACCACTTATTTTAATGAGCTCAACTGGGGCTCACAGTGCAACTGTGCAAGCCAATTAGAACAACTTGGGAGACCTTAGGATGCCAACTAAATTAATTGTACTAGCAGATCTTGAAGATACACCAGCAATTTTTGTTATTGTTCATTATTCTGGTTATTCACAATCTGGGTCAGAGAGTTCAAGCTGCGTTCAGACTCAGAGGGGAGAGAGAATCAGAAGGTAAGGAAACTGACAGAAAACCTTTCCAACCATCATGATCAAACAAAGCCAATAGAAGAGATTTTTTTCCTCCAGATTGATATTTCTTGCCATGGTGCTTTCGCCGATCACTGCTGGCTTGAGGAAAGCTTTCTTTCTGCCCCACTTTTCCCCCAGTGGGGCTCAAACAGCTTACAAAATAGAAAAAAAACCCACAACACAATATTTCTGGGCTGGTCCTGGATCCGCTGGCCTAGCCCAGTCAGTACCATAAACTACAAGGGGGACATACCAGGGATCTGTCACTTTGGGGTGAATTGTGTTCTCTGTGTTTAAGTAAATGATATCATTTCTGTAAATAATTGCCATATCTGAAAAGCTAAGCAAACATCTTGTTGGAATAAGTTACATTTAGGGCTGCCAGCTAATTAAAAAGATTTCTGGTTAATGAATCAACTCTCTTTTAGATTATTCATGAGTTAATTGATAATTTCCTTGTAAATATCTATATATCTAATTCTCAACTGTCCCCTCTGTGTGCAGATACTTGTTTCTGCCAACAGAGGGCACACTCTCCCCTAACAGACTCAGGGGACACAAAGTCCAAAAAGTTTTTACAAACTCCAGGAGGGTTGAATTTTCCCAAAATACTTTTTGAAATGCCTGCTGCAGGGATCTACTCCAGGCGTCACCTGCATCAACAGTGAGAGATTAAAATGTTCGAGGGGGGAGAAGGCTTCTAACTGGTTCTGTCAGTAAAAGGCAGGGGAAGGGGGCAGGGCCCTTTCCAGGCCTATTTTGGCCTTTCAGGGAGGGATCCTTATAGGGTCAGGCCTGACAAGGGTTGCCACTGCCAGGCTGGGACTTTCCTAGAGACTCTGTGGTGGAGTCTAAGGAGGGCTGGGTTTGGGGAAGGGAGATATAATGCTTAGCTGGATATAGTGCCACAGAGTCCAGCCTCCAAGGCAGCCATTTTCTTCAGGGAGACAGACCTCTGCTGTTTAGAGTTCAGTTGTAATTTTGGGGGATCTCCAGGTTCCACCTGGAGGCTGGCAACCCTAGGTCTGGTAGCACCCTCTGGGTGACTTGATACCACCTGACTTGCATGACTCAACTGGGCCTGGCTGCTTGCTACTGTTCAACAGCAGCCACCCTATGAAAGCCAGGGTGATGCAGCAGTTAGAGCTTCAGATGAGAGTCTGCAAGACCCAGGTTCAGATCCCCATCTTGCTGTGAAAGCTGACTGGCTGGTTTTGGATCAGTCACATACTTTCAGCATAAGCAACCTCAGAGGGAGGAGAGAATAATGCAAGCTTCTTTGGTCCCCACTGTGGAGAAAGACTGTAATTCTCCTAGGGAGAGGCTGTGGGGGAGGGGGATGGAGATGGAAAGCTCAAGAGGGGCTATTACAAGGCTCTTTTTGTAGAAAAAGCCCAGTAGGAACTCATTAGCATAATAGACCACACCCAACAGCAAACTCATTAGCATATTGGGGCACACCCCTGACAGCACAGCTCATTAGCACATTAGGCTGCACCCCCATGTTACCAGAAGTATGGTCATCCAGCCACACCCATCTTTTGCTTGTTATTCTGTTTACCTTGTTTGTTGTCAAAACCCAGGGCTTTTTTTGGAGCAGGAACTCCTTTGCATGCTAGGCCACACACCCCTAATGTAGCCAATCCTAATGAGTTTCTGCTGTTGGGTGTGGCCTATTATGCTAATGAGTTCCTGTTGGGCGTGGCCAACTTGGGAGCCAGCCGGAACTCCGTTCCTGTGCGTTCCTGCCCAAAAATAGCCCTGTATATAAACTATATTCAAGACATTTATATTGGAAACTTGTTGACTGGTTAGACTGAGAAAACATACTGATGGACAAGCAAGGAGGACCACAGACCAGTGTCTGATCTTGCACCATCTCACGGAGAAGTACAGCTCTCCTAATGGAGCACTCTATGCAGCCTTTGTGGATTTCAAAGCAGCATTTGACAGCATCCCCAGGAACAGACTCCAGGCAAAGCTTGAGAATGCCTCAATAGACCAAGGACGCTATATCCTTATTTGCTCGCTGCATGAAGGAAACTTACTAAACGTAAGATGCAGTCCTCAAGGCCATCTTTCCAATAAGGTCCCAACGGAGTTAAGCAGGGGTGCATCCTGGCCCCTCTGCTTTTTACCTACTATATCAACTCCTCGGTGCAACACCTAAAAAACCCAAGCTTCCATTCTCCAAAGCTTGCTGATAAAAACGATTTCTGCCTTACTATATGCAGACGACACTGTTATTCTATCTTTACCCTGGCATGCTTTATTGCCCTCCCTTCAGCCCTCCTTGAAGACAGATACTATGATTTCCCTCTCCCTCAATGGCTCTGGCCATGTCATACAGGGAAAGCAGAGTCTATTGAACAGGTCCTGCTGCGTTGGTCTTTCTATAATGACATCCGACATCAGCGTATCGCTCCAATTCTGTCAAATGACCAGGAAGATCCAAACAGCTTTATTTCTCTCTCCTTCTTGCAGACTCTTCCCAGGAGATAACTAATAAAGTTGGTAAATTTTGCCTTTGGGCGAATGGGATACACGAGCGGCTGACTGAGCCTCAATAACGTTGCTTCTTTTCGGTCGTCCCTCCCCCGTCAATCTGCACTCACTGTTCTGTGCTTGTCGCCCTGCATGCGTTCTCCCTTTTTGTATTACTACTGACCCCCCCGGACTGATTTTGTACTGAAATAAAATTGAACTTAAACTTGAGCATTTCTGATTTTGCTCAATATTTCCTATGCACCCATCTTTCCTGGCAATATTCCACTCATGCAGCAGATGGCAGCAACGGCAAACCCTTCAAACACAAAAAGAACCACAGCTGAATCCAGTCGCTCTCACCAGCTTTTGCTGGCAATTACCATAGTTTACTCTGTTCAAGACCTGAGTTGCCGCATGACGGAGTGAGCTCCTGTCTCTAGTTCCAGCTCCTGCCAACCTAGCAGTTCGAAAGCGAGAAATTGCAAGTAGATAAATAGGTACCACTTCAGTGGGAAGGTAACAGCGTTCCGTGCGCCTTGGTGTTTAGTCATGCCGGCCACATGACCACGGAAACGTCTTCAGACAGCGCTGGCTCTTCGGCTTTGAAACGGAGATGAGCACCGTAACCCTAGAGTTGGACTTGACTGGCTTTCAAGCAAGGGAACCTTTACCTTTTTACTCTGATTAAATGTTTGTGGCCACTGGCCAAACATTTCAAAAGTATCCAATATGAAAAGAACATCCTCCTGGAGTTTCTCAGGTCTGGCCACTTCTGTGTGCTAAAGGCACCAACCCAAAGGGTTAATAAGACTAAAATTGTTGGAAATGAATGTGCCAAAATACAAATTTTAGTTGACTGAATTCTTCGAGAGAGTGCAGTTGTCTTACTGTACAAAGACCCAAGATGTATATCCAGCTTCAGAATAGATGTGATGCATGCATTCAGTCAGTTCCACAAACCAATATGGCAGCTGCTGAAAGCAAATTCACTTTCTGTAAGCACTGAAGCTTCCTGTTGCTTTTATCGTTTTAAAAATGGATGTCGCGAGTCCTTGGTTTGCTGTGAAGAGGCAAATTCAGTGAGTTGGTATTACATTTGACAAATATTTGAATTCAATCAGTTCTTAGCTCCATACTTATTTGGATTCAGGCTGGAGTCTGTGACGGAAATTGCTTTGGCATCCTCGGTTAACATAATGGATTGTCAGATCTTTCTGGGTCACTTTGGAACAGTGGGAACTGGGAGCAACGCTTTGCTCCCCTCGATATTTTCAGTCATTTTTGGAGAGGGTAGTATTGGGAGGCTGCAGTTATATCCCCTGGGAGACGGGAGCAGGGCGTTCAAGATTTTGTTTTGTTTACTGCTGATTTAATTTTAAAATCAGCATGCAACTGCTGGATAAGAATGTCCATTAGCTCAGAGGACACCTCTCAGTTTAGGGTTGCCACCTCTGGGTTAGGAAATAACTGGAAATTTTGGGGTGGAGCCTGTAGAAGGGAGGGGAGGGACCTCAGAAGGGTATAGCAGAAAGCAGCCGTTTTCTCGAGGTGACCTGGTATCTGCCATCTGGAGATCAGTTGTAATACTGGGAGAGCGCCAGGCCCCATCTGGAGGTTGGCATCCCTACCTGTCACAAAAGCCAGGTGCTGCGGTGCCTCTTCTGAGCCAGGGTCTAGGCACTGTCGTGAAGAGAGGAATAGACAGACCAAACCCAGCAGAGACTGACACACTATTGGCAGGCAGTCTGAGTAGGTGGAAGTTTGGGGAGGTCGTTCTATCTGTTCACGCACTTGTCTGGCAGGACAGGATGGCCACCCGGGGTTTCTCCTTGACCTGTTTTTGCGTCTTCATTCTTATCAGCCCTAAATGACTTCCATGGCCATTTCAAAGTCTGGGAGGTCCTCAACAGGGATGGGCACGAACCCAAAAATTCTGGTTCAGGGCAGTCCCAAACTGAACCGGCCAGTTCAGACCTCTCTTTTGGTGTAGTAGTGAGGAGCCAGTTTGGTGTAGTGGTGAGGAGCACGGACTCTAATCTGGGAGAACCAGGTTTGATTCCCCACTCCTTCACATGCACCTGCTGGATGACCTTGGGCAAGCCGTAGTTCTGATAAGAGCTGTTCTTGAAAAAGAGCAGTTTCTGTCAGAGCTCTCTCAGCCCCACCTACCTCACAGGGTGTCTGTTGTGGGGAGGGGAAGGGAAAGGAGTTTGTAAGCCGCTCTGAAACTCCTTTGGGTAGTGAAGGGCGGGGGATAAATCCAATCTCCTCTTCTTCTTCTTCTTCTTTTCTTTCTGCCACAGCTGGGAGAAAGGACAGGGGATCACCGGGAAGGGTTAAATAGCAACCATTTAACCCATTCATTTCACTTTCCACTGCCTGAAAGTGGGGAAGAAGCAAAAACAGATCACTGAAATGGCTTGCAACTATTTCAGCCTAACAGTGGGTGGGTGCACCCATCAGTGGTTAGGCTGAAATGGCTCACAGCCATTTAAACCTAACAGGTGAGCTGCGGACCTGCTCCACTCAGCTGTTAGATTTAAATGGCCTGAAGAGCCAAACCGAACCAGGGAAAAGTCTGGTAAATATTTGGGGAAGGCACCTTCCGTGAATGTCGGTGGGCGGGCTTTGAACCAGAACAAAGTTCCTGCCGGATTTTGGCTCATGAACCAGTTTGTGCCCATCCCTAGTCCTCAAGAAAATGTTGTCTAGTGGCTGTCCCAGCAGTATCACCCAACAACTTTGCCAAGGGAGTGTCCAGCAGACTGCTGCCTTTCCTTTGTCTGACAGAGGAGGATCACCATAGGGGAATGGAGGATGGAGTCCATGCCAAGGAAATGAGAAGGGGCGGGCAGGCCGAGTCCTTCCAGGGTACTGAATGTCGGGCTGCAGACGCTGCTGCTGCACACCAGTAGACACTCCACTGCCACTGGGCTTAAATGGCAGTTTAACGACGCCTTGGACTTCCTGGGGGGTCTCCCATCCAACTACTAACCATGGCCAGCCCGGCTGAACTTCCAATATCTCATGAGATCAGACTAGCCTGTGCCATCCAGGCAGGGCTGCCAACCTCCAGGTAGGGCCTAGAGATCTCCTGGAATTACACTTTATCTCCAGACTAAGGAGATCGGTTCCCCTGGAGGAAATGACAGCTTTGGAGGGTGGACTGTATGGTATACGATAGTCCAGGAGATATTTAAGTCCTAGAGTGCCATCACATCCCTGCCAAGCTCCCTCCCCTCCCCAGATTCCACCCTCCCCAGACTCCACACCCAAATCTCCAGGAATCTTCCAACCCAGAGCTGGCACCCCTACATCCAGCGCAGGTCACCACCAATGCTCCCTCTAAGCTGTGGAGTCTTGTGAGCAAAAACTCTACTTTGTGAGCGACTGGCATTAAAGTGGTGAGCGAGCGATTTGGCTACTGCGTAAATTAGTGTGCTCTGGAGCCCTCCTTCCTGAGCGAAGGCAAAAATGTGTGAGCGGGAGGCTAAAAAACGGTGAGCTAGCTCACACTAAGTCAGCTTAGAGGGAACACTGGTTACCACCAATGCTCCCTCTAAGCTGTGAAGTCTTGTGAGCGGTGTTCCCTCTAAGCTGAGTTCCCTCTAAGCTCAGGAAGGAGGGCTCCAGAGCAAACTAATTTATGCAGCAGCCAAATCGCTCGCTCACCACTTTAATGCCAGTAGCTCAGAAAGTAGAGTTTTTGCTCACAAGACTCCACAGCTTAGAGGGAGCAT
>NW_015164700.1:612032-622852 GCF_001447785.1 Gekko japonicus
AGGGAGGGGCGCGAGCGGCTCCGGGCTGAGTGGAGAGAGGAGCTGCCGGCCCGTCCCATGAGCGCGGCGCCTCCCGATGCGGGGCAGCGCGGCGCCGACGGCCCGAGTCCGGCGCGGCCCGAGTCCGGCGGGGGAGAGCTCCTGCGCCTCCTGTCCGAGCTGAAGCCTCCCTCCTTCCTCCTCCGGGACCTGGGCTCCTTCATGGCGCGGGTGCTGCTGCACCTGGCGCCGGTGTACCTGGCCGGCTACCTGGGACTCAGCACCAGCTGGGTGCTGATTGGCTTGCTGCTCTGGCTCTGGTGGCGGAGGAACCGGCGGGGGAAGCAGTCCCGGCTGCTGGCCGCGTTCGGGATGCTGGAGGATGAGAAGCGGGCCATCAGCCAGGGCATCGCCTTGCAGCAGCTGCCCGCCTGGGTGAGTGAGGGAGGGAGGGGAGGAGCTCTGTGCGTGTCTGCTGGGCGAGGAGTCCGGTGGCGCCCGGATGCTTGCGGTTCTGCCGGCGGAATGAATGATGGCGGCATCCAAGGAAAGGCTTCCGTTGGGACACTTTGGATCTATTTTGCCGCCCTTCGGACCTAACGACGTGATGTTTTCAGTGTGGGATCATGTTGAAATAATTGAGGGGACAGTAATGGCAAGTAGGCTATCACTGTCTTCTTGGTGCTCTGTCTTCTTAGTGCTTGGGGGGGGGGGCAACAGTGGGAGGGCTTCTAATGTCCTGGCCCCACTGGTGGACCTCCTGATGGCACCTGGTATTTTTTGGCCACTGTGTGACACAGAGTGTTGGACTGGGTGGGCCTTTGGCCTGATCCAACATTGGCGTCTCTTATGTTCTTATGTTATGTTCGTATCACAGGGATGTAAAGTCTTCTGTGGATAGTTAAGAGTTTTATGTTCTGGGTCCCACCTGCTCCTGCGGTCTTACTGGTGGAACCACAACCTTGGAAGTATCTTCCCAGTGAAGTCCAACCAAACCTGATTGGCGTTTACTTGTGGGCATCTAGAAAAGATGTCTGTTCACTGTTCTGCCAGGATTTTAATGGATGTTAATATCCTAGAACTGTTTAATGCCTCTCTCTATAGTTGATTAACTTTTAGTATGTTTCTGAAATGTTCTGAGCCTGTATCACTCTGGCATTGCCTCTAACTGGTTGTGATTTCTCCCGGTTTAGGTGTTTGTATAGTTTCTTTAACTTTCTGGTGTATTGGTAGAGCAGAAGACACTGCTCAGTTATGTTCAAGAAGCATCCACCGTTTCTTGAAGGGGGATACAATGGGCTAAATGCAATGGTATACAATGTGCTAAATGAGATTTGCCCAAAGATAACTTGTGGATTAATGCGGGAAGTTTAAAGGCCGTGTGAACCATGAGAGTAAGCTCGAATCTGTATTTGCATTTTAAAATCAGTTTCGTGCTGCTTTCTCTATGCTTGTTTGAATGTTGTTTGGAGAAGATTCTTTTAAAGCAGTGCGGAGGTGCAATGACCGTGGCACCTCCGCGAAAGGGCAATAAACATATGCAGATGTGCAAAAGTATGCTAGCACTGTTGAGGTGTGAAAGCGACACCAAATGTAGACAGCTTTTTTGAAGACGGAGTCAAAAGGCTGGGACACCGGTGGGAAAGACAAATGCAGATTCGGTCTAAGAAGAGCCCTGCTGAATCACACCAGTGGTCCATCTAGTCCAGCATCCTGTCTTACACAGTGGCCAAGCAGTTCCTCTGGAGGTCCAACAAGAGGGTGTAGAAGCCAGGGCCTTCCCCTGATGTTGCCTACTGGGGCGGCCTATCAAGTTGATAGTGGCAGGGCATGATTTCAGCCCAGACAGAGCCTCAGGACTCTCTCTTTCAATTATTGTCACCTTCAGTTCCATGGCATCCAGCACAGAGACTCCCTTTCAGCATTATGCAGAAGGTACCCGTGTTTCCCCGAAAATAAGACACTGTCTTATATTTATTTTTTCTCAAGAAGACACACTAGGGCTTATACCACAAATGCATAGAAATCCTGCTAGGGCTTATTTTTGGTGTAGGTCTTATTTTCGGGGAAACAGGGTATTTCCTTGACTACTGACTAACTTAACACAGGACCTAGCGCAGTGGTGGTGAACCTATGGCACAGGTGCCAGAGGTGGCACTCAGAGCCCTCTCTGTGGGCACGTGTGCCATCGCCCCAGCCAGGCCCAGGCCATCATTAAAGTGTTGAATTCTCTGCCAAATAATTTTAAGTAAATGAAAGCATTTGGGATTGCTTTCCTTACTTTGTCTGGATCATCTTAAGTTAATGGATGAGTTGTTTTTTCTAAAGTAAAACCTCAGTATTCAGGTTAAATTGCCATGTTGGCACTTTGCCATAAATAAGTGGGTTTGGGGTCGCAGTTTGGGCACTCGGTCTCTAAAAGGTTCGCCATCACTGACCTAGCGCATCAAGCTGTTAAGGTTAAGAGGCTTTGGGGGGAAAGGATTTAAGCCATGGCCTGTCCAGATGAATATAAGCCCCAGCTCTGGACACCTGGGAATTCTGGCACTTAAAACTGGCTTGCATAGATTTGAAATGGTTGTTCAGCCTCGAATGCTGCATGTCCCATTTCCTTTCTCCGGTCATACCATCTGAAGCCACCCTTTTTGTTTCTGTCAACACAGCATGGAGGTTTAAGGAACAGATTTTCTTCCTCCTCCGTAGCTTGGGGTGGGGTGGGGGGAAGCTTCTATGCAGTCAAGGTTTAAAATAACAAAATCATTACGAGACTGTCACATTTGCAGAAGGTAGTATTTAAATGCCTTAGTCTGACCTTTGTCATGCAGGGAGAAACCCAGAATTGCGGGGAGGTGTAGCTGCTTCCTCAGAAGTGTAACCGAGGAAAGCGCTCATCTATTAAATAGCAAAGGGTTGGGTCAGCCAGGCTTATTTAGAGGAGGCCAGTAACTTTTTGGTTTTCCTGTTATACGCGTGTTTTGAAATTTTTCAGTGCTTTCCTGCATCGGGAGGGTCCTCATTCTTGGAATTTGCCAACAATTTTTGAACCAACCCCCTATCAATCATCTGACGTGCTTCAGTCACTGTACTAGAGTTCTCATGAGACTCTTATGTTTTACGATTTGACTTCTTTATACATACACGGGCAACCAGTGTTCCCTCTAAGCTGAGTTAGTGTGAGCTACCTCAGAGTTTTTTAGCCTCCGGCTCACACATTTTTGTCCTGTCTCAGGAAGGATGGCTCCAGGGAAAACTAATTTATGTGGCAGCCAGATTGCTCGCTCACAACTTAAATGCCAGTAGCTCACAAAGGAGAATTTTTGCTCACAAGACTCCACAGCTTAGAGGGAACATTGCAGTGGCAACTACAAAATCTTTAGGGCAGGGGTGGCCGAACTTGCTTAGCGTAAGAGCCACATAGAATAAACGTGAGATGTTTGGGAGCCACGAGACATGAACAAATATTACACACACGTTTTTGTTAAAAGTATGCAGATTTGCATTTTATTAACATTAAATGAGACTGCCAAAAATAAAATCAAAGGGGGTAAAAACAGATATTGATAATTATATTTATGTATCCGATGCTGTTAAAGGGCTGCACTCAATTTGCCAGCAAATTTGGAAAACGCAACAGTGGCCACAGGATTGGAAAAGGTCAGTATACATTCCAATCCCAAAGAAGGGCAATGCCAAGGAATGTTCAA
The DNA here is from genome assembly GCF_001447785.1 of Gekko japonicus. Classification (NCBI taxonomy): domain Eukaryota; kingdom Metazoa; phylum Chordata; class Lepidosauria; order Squamata; family Gekkonidae; genus Gekko; species Gekko japonicus. Next base: position 615,716 of record NW_015164700.1, read on the forward strand.
ACTATCGCACAATTGCACTCATATCACACGCAAGCAAGGTCATGCTCAAGATCCTACAAGCTAGGCTTCAACAGTACATGGATAGAGAACTGCCAGAAGTACAAGCTGGGTTTCGAAGAGGTAGAGGAACGAGAGATCATATTGCCAACATTCGCTGGATTATGGAGAAAGCAAGAGAGTACCAGAAAAACATCTACTTCTGCTTCATTGACTATGCTAAAGCCTTTGACTGTGTGGATCACAACAAACTATGGCAGGTCCTTAAAGAGATGGGAGTACCAGACCACCTCACATGTCTCTTGAGAAACCTGTATAAGGGCCAAGAAGCGACAGTTAGAACCGGATATGGAACAACTGATTGGTTCAGCATAGGAAAAGGAGTACGACAAGGATGTATACTGTCACCTTGCTTATTTAATATATATGCAGAGTACATCATGCGAAATGCTGGCCTGGATGAATCACAAGCGGGAATTAAGATTGCTGGGGAAAAGATCAACAACCTCAGATATGCAGACGATACCACTCTAATGGCAGAAAGTGAAGAGGACCTAAAGAGCCTCTTGCTCAGAGTAAAAGAGGAGAGCGCAAAAGTGGGCTTGAAGCTCAACATCAAAAAAACTAAGATCATGGCATCCGGCCCCATCACTCCTTGGCAAATAGAAGGGGAAGTCGTGGAAGTAGTGACAGACTTCACGTTCCTGGGATCCCAGATCACCGCAGACTGTGACTGCAGCCATGAAATTAAAAGACGCCTGCTCCTTGGGAGGAAAGCGATGGCGAACCTAAACAGCATGATAAAAAGTAGAGACATCACCCTGCCAACAAAAGTCCGCATGGTCAAAGCAATGGTATTCCCAGTAGTCATGTATGGCTGCGAGAGTTGGACTATAAGGAAGGCCGAGCGCCGAAGAATAGATTCTTTTGAACTATGGTGCTGGAGAAGACTCTTGAGGGTCCCTTGGACTGCAAGAAGATCAAATCAGTCAATCCTAAAAGTAATCCACCCTGACTGTTCCCTGGAAGGCCAGATAATGAAACTGAAGCTCAAATACTTTGGCCACCCAATGAGAAGGGAGCACTCTTTGGAGAAGATCCTGATGCTGGGAAAGATTGAAGGTCAAAGAAGACGGGGACGGCAAAGGATGAGATGGTTAGACAGTGTCATAGATGCAACAAACATGAAATTGAGCAAACTTCAGAGGACGGCGCAAGACAGGAAGGCCTGGCGTGATCTGGTCCATGGGGTTGCGAAGAGTCGGACTCGACTGTGCGACTGAACAACAACAAATCTGATGATACTTGGAGGGGAGGGGGGCTTGAGAATGCATTTAAAGTTGAAGTTGCTTTCTTCCTCTGTCCCCCCACCACCACCTCAAGCCTACCCAGGAAGGGGAACACTGGCTGGGGAAGGGAAGCCCGATCAGGGAGGCATGCCTCCCCTTCGCTTCCCCAGCTGCCCTGCCGGGAGCCGCACAACATGTGTGAAAGAGCCACATGTGGCTCCCAAGCCACAGTTTGCCCACCCCTGCTTTAGGGCCTGTGCAGTGTGATGTCTTTTGCATAGACTATTAACCTATGTCAATATTAAAAGAAACATCTAACATTACAATCCTAATCATGGCTTCTCAGAAAAAAGACATGTTGTATTCAGTGGCACTTGTTCCCCAACAAAGATAGGATTACAATTCAAATCATATCTGCATGTTTTTGTTTTGTCTTGGACAATACATTTTGGCTTTGATTTTTCTGGAACTGTGTAACGTTCAGCTGTCTCTGTGGGTTTTTTAAAATTTTATTTTATTACAGTATATCAACATACAATAAAAATATTGATTGATACAGTAACAACAAAAAGGAGAAATTAACTTTCCAAACAGTGTCTTGTTAACAAACAACATAACAACTATAGCTGTATCAAACTAATAGAGAACATCAAAATTAAACATTATTAACAAAATCATATATCTATCTAGATAGATAGATAGATATAGATATATATAAAATAACAAAATTAACAAAAAATAAATACATTATTAACAAAATTAACAAAATATAAACAAAATTAAACAAAACATATAACAGCAGCAACCTGCAATTTTAACCTAATGAAACATGTTTTCTGATCCCTGATAAAACACGATCTCTGCTTCTTTTGAGGAGTTGGAAAAGATGGATTTTAGAATACTTTTTTATCATGTGCATGTGCTGAAGTTCTCCAGGTTTTGGCCCTCTGTCAGGAGTTCTCTCTCCTCTCAGGGGTGTGTGTGCACACATCTTGATTCAACGTGTACATTTAGATGTTCATGAATAGCAAGGGTCAGTGCACCTTGTGTCTCCTCCTTCCAGAACTGAATGTGTGCGATTCATGGTTCTTTTGCAGTATAAGCACAACCAGATACAGTCCAAGATTGAATATTCAGTCAAACATCTGTACACTTCAGAAAGAGATTAAACAGTTAATGTTCAGTTTAAAGTAGAGGGCATGGAGAAGAACAGTGGCTAATGAATGGGAAACTGAGATGAGCTCAGGCAGTGAGCCTTTGTTGTAGCAGGGATCCATTTTCGACACAAGAGTGTTACTATTTTCATCTGTGAAATATTGTACAGAGAGCAACTGTTCCAGCCCAGTTATTTGCATGTCATGGTATCTGCTGCTGGAAGAGGCTGTCATGATGAGGACTACGTTTACTGGGGAGCAATGCTGCTCTTTCTTTTTGAGCATGTGAATTCAAAGAGCTACTGGAACGTTTATGCTAATGAACAAAGATGAGTTTATGTTAACTGTGAAGGTTGCTATGCTGGTAGAGATCAGCCTAACACAAAGGAGATTGCTAGTGAAAGGTGCCATTTTGTCACAAGCTAAGCCCTCTTCACATGTTGTAGTGAACACACAGACATTCCGCCCATAATACCTTGAACTTGACTCGGTACTCCACCGGTAACCAGTGTAGCTGGTGCAGCACAGGTTGTATATGTGCTGTCCGTGGCGTTCCCGCCAGGACTCGCACCGCCGCAGTCTGGACCAGTTAGGAGATTTCAGGTCAGTCTCAAGGGCAGGCCAGTGTAGAGCAAATTACAGTAGTCCAGTCTGGAGGTGACCATTGCATGGATTACTGTGGCCAGGTCAGAGGGTGACAGGAAAGGGGCCAGCAGCCATGCCTGGCATAGGTGGTAAAACGCCAGTCTGACAATATTGGTGACCTGTGCCTCCATAGACAGGGAAGCATCCAAGGTCACACCCAAGCTCCTGACATGGAGTGCACTGGTGTTAATGGCAGCCCATCAAAGGCTGGAAGCTGAAACCCCAATCCCAGAGCCCATCCCCCCAGCCACAGAACCTCTATCTTCCTTGGATTCAGTCTCAGCCTGCTCTTCCTTAACCATCCTGCCATGGCCTCCAAACCCTCAGCCAGATGTTGCGGAGCGGTAGCCAGATGGCCATTCAAGAGCAGATATAGCTGGGTGCTATTTGCATATTGATGACACCAAAGCCTGAAACTCCAGGCCAGCTGGGCGAGGGGGCGAGTATTGCAGTAGTTACTAGTCCCTGTCCATAAGTTACAGAGAATGCACATAGAAGAAGAGATTGGATTTATACCCCGCCCTTCACTACCCAAGGGAGTCTCAGAGCGGCTTACGAACTCCTTTCCCTTCCCCTCTCCACAACAGACACCCTGTGGGGTAGGAGGGGCTGAGAGAGCTCTGACAGAAACTGCTCTTTTTTCAAGAACAGCTCTTATCAGAACTATGGCTTGCCCAAGGTCATCCAGCCAGGTGCAAGTGGAGGAGTAGGGAATCAAACCCGGCTCTTCCAGATTAGAGTCCGTGCACTTTAACCACTACACCAAACTGGCTCTCTGTGTAGAGTGTACACTTAACCTTTTTCAATGTGTGCACTAATTCTCATGTTACATACAATGTGTATACAGCGAAACACATGATACAAACCCCCAGGGCTATTTTTGGGCAGGAACGGAGTTCCGGCTGGCTCCCGAGTTGGCCACGTCCAGCAGGAACTCATTAGCATAATAGGCCACACCCAACAGCAGAAACCCATTAGGATTGGCTACATTAGGGGGGTGTGGCCTAACATGCAAAGGAGTTCCTGCTACAAAAAAAGCCCTGGACAACAAACAAGGTAAACAGAATAAGAAGCAAGAGGTGGGTGTGGGTGGATGACCACACTTCTGGTAACATGGGGGTGTAGCCTAATATATTAATATGTTGTGCTGTCAGGGGTGTGGCCTATTATGCTAATGAGTTCCTGCTGGGCTTTTTCTACAAAAAAAAGCCCTGCTTAGAGTCATTTTTGAAAGGGTAAGTGGTGCAGTCTTTCCTGACTGTTCCCTTTCAGACTAAAGTCCAGGTGCTTGTGCACTTTCCATTTCTGTAAAAACACTCCTGTCTTAGGACTGATACTGGCAGTGTGTACACAACCTGGAAGTAGCAGTTGAAGATATAAATCTGCAAGGAATGAATTCACATTGCTTAGAATCTGGTGCGGCTTGAGTGTTTGCTTCTGCTTATTGTGCACCTTGAGAAGTAGGTTATTCCCAAGATGCTTATGGTGTCCCGTGCTCTGACTTCTGAAAGACACTCCCTTAATAAAGATCACTAACAACACATGGGAAAGGGGAAAACAAACAAACAATACTGTTGCTTCAATAGAATTGTTATATTCTCCTGCCTTCTTAATGGCATTTTGTCTCTTAATTCATTTAGCATAGTTGATTCACATCTTCTTTCCCCCCTTTGCCAGGTTCACTTCCCTGATGTTGAACGGGTAGAATGGCTGAACAAGGTAAGACACCAAATAACAAAGCAAACTTTATTTAGAAAAATGTAATCCTTTAACTGATTCTGCCCTAAAGCCAGCTGTGCAGCTTGATGCACACACATCAGATGAGTGAGCATACTCTAGTAAGTGGATTGGGTACACGCTTAGGATGCACGTGACTGATATTAGCTTGAGGGTGTAGTTGAAAGTATGTTGATGTAAGGCCTTGTTTAGTGAAGAGGACATTAGCACTACAGATGTAACATTTCCAGGAATTTCGAAGCCATGGGGAGAATTCCCCCCCCCCCGTAGCTTACACACACACCCCTTGGGTGGGGGGGAACAGACATGCCGGGAAAACACTGTATGCAATTGTGCTATACAGAGGTCATTTCGGGGGGGAACGCAGTGGAACGCAGTTCCCCCGGGTGAGGTGCAGGGGGGCAGGGCACATGACGAAGCCCCGCCCCCTGCTTCCGGCCGCCCCGCTTCCAGCCCTCATTCAGCCAGGAGGAGGCAGGAGAAGAGGGAGGGTAAGTTGCTTCCTCCCTGAAAGCCATGGGGAGAATCCCCCCCCCCCGTAGCTTCCACACACACACCTTGGGGGTGGGGGGAACAGACATGCTGGGAAAACGTGAAATAATTACTTTCTTATCAACCCTAAAAATTTTACTGCTTTCACAGTACAAATACATTGTTTGTAGCAGTGTATGCAATTGTGCTATATGGCATATTTATTAAATTTAATGCCTTGGGTTTCTACAAGCAAAATTGAAGATATATCAAACTAGGAATGAGACTCATTGTAGCAATAAATACAATGGGCGCAAGCCTGGCTGCCCGGCTGCGGGCCCCCGTCTCCTTCCCTGACCTCCACCCCCGGCTGCTTGAGTCTCCAGTGGGCCAAGGCAGCCGCCCCCCCCCCCCCCCGTCCAGTCCCGTCTCTCTCCCCACCACGTGCTCGAGGCCCACTGGAGGCAGCCAGCCTTGTTCTCTCTCCCCCACCCTGTCCATTTGAGGTGCTGGCAGGCCAAGTTGGCCGGCCTTGTTCCTTCCCCCGCCACCTGCTCGAGGCAGGCCGCCCGCCGGGGCCTGGTCCTTCGCACTGGCTGTTGATCGGGGGAGCAGCAGCAGAAGCACCGCAGAGACGGGCGAGGTGCTGGGGAGGCACGGCACTGCTTTGGGCCGGAGGAAGACAGGAGGTGTGTTCAGCAGAGCAAAGGCATTGTGTTCTGAGGCACGTCTGGGCCAGTGGCGCCTCTGTGGGTGGGAGTCAGAGAATGCAGCCAGTGGCCACGGTCCCCGTTGTGAGTGGCAGTTCTTGCAGCCAACGGATTAGGGAGCGCATCGAATGTGGCCACCCCAAAACAGCTTTATTATATAGAGAGATACTAAAGAAAAAGAGAACTACCAACTGCTGCACCCCGTAACATAGTTTTTGCTGTCTGAGAAGTAGGGAAAAGATAACAGTTGATCATAGAAAACACAACGCTTGTAGTAAATAGGGGTTGCCAATCTCCAGGTGGTGGCTAGCAGTCTCCTGGGATTGTAACTGATCTCCAGGTGACAGAGGTCAGTTTATCTGAAGAAAATGGCCACTTTGGAAGGTGATTTCTATGACATTAAACCCCATTGAAGCCCTTCCCCAAACTCCACCCTCCTGAAGCTCACCCCTCCCTCAAATCTCCAGATATTTCCCAACCCATAGGGTTTGCAAGTCCTCACCTGTTGAATAGCGTGGGAGTCCAGTCTTGTTCTGGGAGTCCATGCGCGCGCGTGCCGCAATTACATCACCCAGAAGTGACGCAATCACGTCGGGCATGTTGGTGGCGGGGCCACAATCATCCGAGGGAAAACCATAGAGTTCCGGGTGACGTGCTGACGCCGGGCATGTCACGTGCTTTGGGGGTGGGGTTCCCCCCGGGGCCCGATCTGCCGGCGGCGGGTAACGGGCCTCTCAGGTGGGGGTCTTCTCGCCCCCCAGGGGGACTTGGCAAGCCTACCAACCAAGAACCTTTCTGCTTCTGGAGCTGAAGGCCTCTCTGGATGGGCAGTAGTTCCAGCAGGGTTTGTTTTATTTGTTATTTTTTTTTAACCAGCTCTTCCAAAGAAAGCAGACCCCCCCCCCATAAAAAAGGTCAAGCAGCAGGCATTAAAGCCAAACTTCCCAAACCCTGGTGAAGACTTGAACAAGAATAGGGTTGCCAAGTCCGACTTACCTTGCGAGCGGGGGACTCCGGGGTGGCTCCCGATGCGCGCGCGCACCGCATGCACGTCACAGGGAAGTGATGTCATGACGCCGGGCACGCTGGGGGCGGGGCCACGACCATACAAGGGAAAACCATAGAGTTTTCCCT
>NW_015164700.1:623689-630292 GCF_001447785.1 Gekko japonicus
GGTCCCTCAGGTAAGCAGGTCCCTGACCATATAGGGCTTTAAAGCCCTATATGGCCGGGGTCCAGGCTACCTGAGGGACCGCCTTTCCCCGTACGTTCCCCCAAGAGCACTACAGTCGGGGGCTCAAAACTTGTTGTTTATCCCGGGCCCCAAGGACACCAAACTAGCTGCAACCAGGGCCAGGGCTTTTTCGGTGGCAGCTCCTATCTGGTGGAATGAGCTCCCGGGGGAGATCCGGCCCCTGCGGGACCTTATGCAGTTCCGCAGGGCCTGCAAGACGGAGCTCTTCCCCCAGGCCTTTGAGTAGGAGCCGCCGCCCCTACTATACCATCACCGTCAGGGTTGACGAGGCCCTGAGGAAACATCTGAAATACCTGGATGTTGTAAGAAGATCTAAGCCGCTCTCCTGTGGATGTAAACACCATTGGAAGTACCACCAGAACTGCACTGACGCCATCTTTGGATCTATAACATCAGAAGTCTGAGCACCGTTGTTTTAAGTATTGGATGTTTTTAAATTGTATTATGATGTTTTTAAACTATTATGTATGTTTGTTTTTAATTATGGCATGGTTACCTTGCCCTTGTTAGCCGCCCTGAGCCCACTGGGGAGGACGGGGTATAAATGCGAAAAATAAATAAATAAATAAATAAAATTAAAGGTCAAAACCAGCACCTTGAACCGAATCCGGTATGCTATTGGCAGCCAGTGCAGCTGGGCCTCCCCTTCAGTGGATCAGATCTGTGAAACATCTGAAACCCCAATCTGTGATAGACCTCATCTGCTGAGGCTTTGGTTAGAAGTATAGGAATTATTGTATTTTATCTGATGTATTTTAACTGTTTTTAGCTGTTTGTATATTATATCTGATGGAACCCGCCCTGAGCCCCTATGCAGGGGGGGCAAGATACAAATCTAACAAAATAAAATAAATAAAAACAGCTGCAAATTAAATTTAGGGTGATTAAAAATGTGATAACCCCATAATTCGACCTATGTCTGAGGCATGCCTATATGAACTTCACGCTGCTTGTGCCTGTTTTCCTCTAGCCTCAACTACTTCTGGTTCAATCCTTGGAGAAAAACACAGTGACTCCTTTAAAAAATTAAAAATAAAATAAAATAAAAGCTTGCTCTTTGCATGAGTTGAATATCCTGAATGACACTAAACTCTCTTACCCTTTACAAGATTTTCCTTGTAAATATGTATTGTTTTTTTATTTAGGTCCTGGAGCAGACCTGGCCATATTTTGGAGGCATTATGGAAAAAACATTTAAAGATGTAGTCGAACCAAAAATTAGATCAAAGAATGTTCATCTGAAAACTTGTACGTTCACCAAAGTCCATATTGGAAACAAGGTAAGGTGATCACACTGAAAATGAAAAGCTGAGTTAGTTAGTGGTAGCTCGCATAGGAAGTTTTAGAGGAATGTAGTAATCTGAACCAAAACTAATGGGTTTTTTCCCACTCAAAGGTAACAATAGCTCTCAAGCAGTGTTCCCTCTAAGCTGAGTTGGTGTGAGCTAGCTCACAGTTTTTTAGCCTCTGGCTCACACATTTTTGTCTCAGCTCAGAAAGGAGGGCTCCAGAGCAAACTAATTTATGCAGTAGCCAAATCGCTGGCTCACAACTTTAATGCCAGGGGCTCACAAAGTAGAATTTTTGCTCACAAGACTCCACAGATTAGAGGGAACATTGCTCTCAAGTGGCCAGTTCAGAAAGGTGACTGTATAACTGTGTTGCAGGATAAACAAAATGTAGTCTTGTGGCACTGTGAAGACTATCTGCAGTCAATTTCTGAAACTTCTGTGAGCCAGGGAGTCCACTTAATTTAAAAAAAAAAAGCAGCTGAAGAAATGGGCTCTGATCCCTGAAATCTTTTGTTCCATATGTGCTGTGCTAGCAGACCTCACCTGATGCTTGCTATAGGCATGGTGCTGGGCACTTTGGTGTATTTACAAGACTTACACAAAGGCTCAGAACTTGAGAGGATATAGTTTAAGAAAGGGCGTGAGTTGCTTGGTGTCTTATGAGAACTCTGAATACCATAGTCACCCTTCCCTTTGTTAGGGCAGTAAAAACTTGGTCATGTGATGACATATATGTTCGAGGCCAGATTTGAAACATGATACTAGAGGGGTAAGAAGATCTTGCTTGTGCAGTCTCCGATGTGCCCAGCATTTTGTTTAAATGGGGCTCAGCCTGCTCTGTGTACAACTTCAGTGTGGCAGGGTTCTATAGACTGGGCAGGTGTTGCATGATGTTTAATGCTGCATGCAGAGCTGCACAGTTTGTTGGCTGCACACAAGGGTCACACAGGTAATTTTGGCTTCTCTTCCAGCCTCCTGTTTAAATCATGGCTGATTTGCACCCTGTTTAGAAATCAGAATTTCACTTCTCTGGAATGGACTTATAATGTGAGATGCTCTTGTCCCTTTCTGTTTCAAACAGATTTCCTTTTTCTGAAAATATTGTTTTCTCTGTGATTTTAATGGCTCCAGCCTCATAGAGTGCTTACTTTTTCTCCAAGATGTACTGAGCATTTTTGGTATAGCACAGCTGTTTTTTGTTCTTGTGTTTTTCAGTGTCCTAAAATTAAAGGAGTAAAAGCCTATACCAAGGAAGTTGATAGAAGACAAGTGATCCTGGACTTGCAAATATGGTAGTACAATGTTGCATTTTCCCCTCTTATATCTTTTCGTCGGTCAGCTATACTGTTGATGAAGTATAAAATGGAATCTGAATTTGGTTTAGTGGGGAATGGCGCTTCCAACTGAGTTAGTTGCTTTCCAAGGAACGGTGGCATTGAACATGAAACTTAACCATTCCAAGGTTGGGTAGCGTTTTTCCCCTTAAAAAGCAATTCGACCTACTGAAAGTCGAGTGACATTTGTTTTGATACTGAGATGCATTTGAAAATGGTTGGAGAATGGAGAGCCCAATTGGGAAATATCTTCCTCTTCCTTTGGGTGCCTGTTGGGGAGAAAAACAGAATAATAAGTGGCCCAAATGTATTTATTTATTTGGGTAACTTATTATCCTACTTCCCCCTCCCCCCGATACGCACCTAAAAGCAGGTTACAAAAATACTTATGTCAGGTAAATAACAACCAGTGAAGCTAAATACAAACAGAAGAACACAAAATCGCATCCTGGGCAAGCTCTGAGTCTAGTGGTCAGATCACTCAATGAGCTGCCCTCCCGCCATGGGCCTAGCACACCCCCCAAAAGGCTTGACCCTCTGGTGGCTCCAGTGCCTGCAAACAAAGAGACCAAAAACATGGCAGAGGTGTTGTGCAGCTGGCAAGATGTTGTTCCCAGCAATTCCCCCCTCTGTGTGCTCTAAATGAAAAGTAGAGATGCACAGTTCTGTGGCATCCTCAGCCTGTATGATGGCACATGTCGTCGTGTTCCCCCCCTCCCCCCGCCATCCCTTGACAGAAGGGGACCCAGTGGCAGCTACCAGCTACCGTTCAGCACATGCTCACTGCCTGCGGACTCTAGTCTTTGTAGAGCAACACAGGGAGCTGATCTTCTTTACATCTAGTTTACGTGGACGATTTCCCCCTTTCTCTCTCTCCAGGTTCCTGCCTCATAATAAGTGTGACAGGTGGCTCGTTGGCTGCATATAGATTTGTATGCATTACATTTACAGCTAGTGAACACAAAATGCTTGTGCCTGAACACTCAGTGCCTGCGGGTAGTGCCTGATGATAGTTCATAAACAGGGTTGCTATTTTGCACAATACTGTGAGGTTCTGTGGCTTTTCTTTCTGCTGAAGAATTCCACATTCTGGCGTTTCTCAGCTTTCTGTCATAAAGAAGGTTTCTGATGATTGTGAACACATGTCGTCGTGTCCCCCTCCCCCCGCCGTCCCTTGACAGAAGGGGGCCCAGTGCAAGCTACCAGTTACTGTTCAGCACATGCTCACTGCCTGCGGACTCACATGTCGTCGTGTTCCCCCCCTCCCCCCGCCATCCCTTGACAGAAGGGGACCCAGTGGCAGCTACCAGCTACCGTTCAGCACATGCTCACTGCCTGCGGACTCTAGTCTTTGTAGAGCAACACAGGGAGCTGATCTTCTTTACATCTAGTTTACGTGGACGATTTCCCCCTTTCTCTCTCTCCAGGTTCCTGCCTCATAATAAGTGTGACAGGTGGCTCGTTGGCTGCATATAGATTTGTATGCATTACATTTACAGCTAGTGAACACAAAATGCTTGTGCCTGAACACTCAGTGCCTGCGGGTAGTGCCTGATGATAGTTCATAAACAGGGTTGCTATTTTGCACAATACTGTGAGGTTCTGTGGCTTTTCTTTCTGCTGAAGAATTCCACATTCTGGCGTTTCTCAGCTTTCTGTCATAAAGAAGGTTTCTGATGATTGTGAAAATAGTCTTTAAAGAATGCCAAGGAAGTGTAAAGAGTGAACTATTTCTCTGGTGATATATGATCATGGAATTTCTCTGCAGGCAGACTCATGAACTGACAGTACTTGTGTTACTTGTAGTACTGAACTATTTATCAATCAAGAGTTTTTAAATGAATAAGTTGTTGTCGCCATCTTTTAATTGGCTGGTTTTTTAAAAAAATTATTGTCATCTGGGTTCTATCTGTTTTATTACTCTGTTGCCTATTTTTAAAATCTGCTTTATTGTTGTTGTTATTAATAATAATTGCTTTGGAAACCTTAAAGTAGAGCAAGTGGCTCAAACCTTTAAAAATGGAAAATGTGCATTGGAGAAAATCAAGCCTGGGTGTTCCCTGGATTTCCTTAGGGAAACAACACAGATGGTGCAGTATCCTTCCCAAACATCATAGCTATAGATGATTTAGAATAGTTTGGTTCATGTAACATTTTGAAATTACTCAGTGATCTGTATGTATTGGTGCCAATGCGCTGAACAGCTATTTGCCCTTTAGCTATACTTGCAAAAAAGAACTGAGTTGGAAGGTAGCATTCCATTGCAAATAGGCTGGTTCTGTTTGCCTAGTATCGGCAATCCACCTGTGACTCTCAGAAGAGCTCAGCTGATAAAATAAGGAGGAATAGTCCCAGTACAGGGAGGATTCAAGTACCCAGAAAAACCAGCCCATCCAGTTAAGCACCTTGGAGGATGCAGCCTTACCTCATGAACTAGTAGTAGTTGCCAAACGTCCCCATGGCTCAGAGGAAAGGGGGAAGGAGTTGGGAATCTTCTGTTTGCACTTGTCAAATAAACTTCCATTGCTTATAACATAGTTGGATCATACTAACAACAGGAAACTGGTTAAGTGTGTGCAATCTAGTGCTGTGCTTTACATTCTTGTGGTGTGTATTGTTTCGTGTGAAAGGGGTTATGTGAAAAAAAAATCTTGCTTTCACCACTCATTTGGGCCTTTTGTACACCACTGCCATTGTTTTCCCTTTCTTCTGTCGCTTGGTACAATTTTTTCTTCTCCTGTACAGAGTTTCTTCAGACCGAGCACACGTAATGTGAACACGACACTGCTTACATCTATGTAGCAGTTTGTGCAGCTGACTTGTATGTGATGTCCACTCACTTGGCTCAGTTCAGGCATTCCACAAAATCATAGTTTATTTGAACTAACTGTGGTTACTGTGACTGAATGCAGTCTACTCCACAAATTGTGATTACGGATGGATCTGAAGATGGTTATTAACCACGTTTAGTCTTAACAGTGGCTTCATGTTCATATATGAACAGACATCTCTACATAATCTCATTTTAACTCTGTCTTGTTCCTTAACAATGCCTTCCCAGGCTACAAAGAAAATGAAATGAAACCAATATTTGTTGAGGAAAACCACTGAGTGAATGGCTGTGAGCTGAATCATGGTTTCATGAACTGACCATAGTTAAAATAAACCACACTATCACATGAACTGAGCACATGACAACAATAGCCCTTTTTAGATGTTAGTCACACATGCTGTGAACCTGTCAACCAGTCATACAGGAGTGTGTGCTACAACTGCCATGTTGTATGTGCAAGGACAAAACATGTAGTTATCGTGCGTGTATGCAGCCTCAGGGCATGTGAATGCAAATCCTGAAAATTTAGTTGCTCGTGTGTACTGGAGTTGTACTTGTATGATAAATACATATGTTGCCTCTGTTTATGCAACCTGGTGTTGGGAAGACCGAGGTTCCTGTAACATGCGGCTGGTAGTATCACCATGCAACCTGGTGTTGGGAAGACCTCGGGTAGCACATGTTCCTGTAACATGCGGCTGGTAGTATCACTGTATGTGTGATTGTAATGTCTGGAAAGGACTCATGCTTCTTATATCTATATGTCCAATAGCGAAGGATATCTTAACCTGCACGCTGGGGGCACCTGGGGGCAGGGAGATTTTCCTGCACACTTGGGGCAGTCCCCAAGTGTGCAAAAAAATCTAAAAAGTTGGAAAAAATATAGGGGAGATATTTAAATCCCCCCAAAAGTAAAAAAGTGTTTCCTGCACATGCACAGGGAATGCTCTGGGAACTCTGCGGTGGGCCGGCAGCTGGAAGCCGCTCAGGCCTCGCCACCGGAGCCGAGGCAGGGGGAGAGGAGGAGGAGACTGGCTGCTGGAGCCAGAGGGGGAGGGAAGGG